>NW_011628136.1:53591-55145 GCF_000512975.1 Sesamum indicum | reverse complement strand
TACCGCGGACTTCTGACCACTCGCCGCTTCTACTGCATGGGGACAGGCAAAATCAAACAGGAGGTATGTTTCGATTTGACAACTACCTAACACTCTCACCTGAATTTATCCCCAGTGTGCAGAATATCTGGCAGAACACAATCATGGGGGTGCCTATGTTTGCGGTAACACGTAAACTTAAAGCACTGAAGCCGGTCTTCAAAGAGCAAAGGAGGAAGAAGGGGGATTTGACTCTAAACATCCAATTAGCTAAAGGCTTTCTAGATGAGGCACAACAGCTAGTGAGTTCAGATAGACAGAATGAGGCCTTTCTACTATTAGAACACTTTTGCCGCCTGGTTTATGCAAAAGCGGCCAAACTGGAACAAATCATGCTGCAACAGCGAGCCAAGATGCAGTGGATGAAGGGGGGTGACCAATGCTCCCGAATTTTCTTTCGTAAAATTGCCAAGAGAAGGGTGGCAAGGAGGATACTACAAATTAATGATGACAACGGGACCATTCACACTGAACCAGAAGAGATTATCAATGAATTTGTCTGTTACTATCAAAATCTCTTGGGCGGTCACAGACGTCAGATAACGCTAGATATTGGCTTTCTCAGACCGTGGGCAAGGCATATTCTTTCTAATGAAGAGGCTGGCCATCTTCTATTGGCGTTTACACCGGATGATGTGAAGCAAGCAGTCTTTGACATTGCAGATGACAAGGCCCCGGGACCTGATGGATACTCATCAGGATTCTTTAAAGCAGCCTGGCCAGTGGTGGGACAGGAAGTTACAAAGGCGGTACTGGAATTCTTTAGTACCGGTAAACTACTTAAACAAGTCAACTCCACACTTTTGGCTCTAATCCCGAAGGTACACACTCCTATGACTGTTGGTGATTTTAGGCGAATTTCATGTTGTAGTGTGTTATACAAAATTATTGCGAAATTACTTGTCCAGCGGTTGAGTGTGGTTCTGGACAAGATTATTAGTCCCTGTCAGGGAGCGTTTATCCCAGGGCGTAGCATTGGAGACAACATATTGTTGGCACAGGAACTACTCACGGGATACAACCAGGTGAGGCTTCCACCTCGTTGTACCCTAAAAGTCGATATCAGGAAGGCATATGATACTGTAGAGTGGGATTTCCTACTTGCGGTCTTGCAACTATTTGGATTCCCCCAAACGTTCACCAGGTGGATTGAGTGTGTAACGACGGTGGCATTTTCGATTGGTCTTAATGGAAACCCTCACGGTTTCTTTGCAGGAGCACGTGGATTAAGACAGGGAGACCCTCTATCGCCCTATCTCTTTGTTCTTGTTATGGAAGTTTTGCATTTGGGATTACTGCAACTTATTGAGCAGGATTCGCAATTCTCTTTTCACTGGAAATGTGAGCCGGCCAAACTCTTCCAGTTGGGATTCGCAGACGATCTCCTGCTTTTCTGTAGAGCTGACTTGAATTAACTCAGGACCCTCAAGAGGGGGTTGGACCGATTTGCAGAATGGTCGGGACTTCGGCTGAATGTACAAAAAAGTCATGTCATTATCTCTCGATCGGCACAAG
>NW_011628136.1:45090-53498 GCF_000512975.1 Sesamum indicum | reverse complement strand
CTACTATCTTCTAGATTGTCTATATCCGATTGTCAACCACTTCTACTGAAAATTGATGCTCGCATTAAAGGATGGGAGGGAATTTCATTATCATATGCTGGACGTATACAAATCATTAAATCTGTACTTTCAGCAATGAGCATTTATTGGTCGTCTGCATTCATCTTACCGAAGGCTATTATTAAACAAATTGAGAAACGGCTCAGAACTTTCCTTTGGAAAGGCACTTCTACGTCGGGATACGCCAAGGTAGCATGGAGGGATGTGTGTAAACCAATTAAAGAAGGTGGCCAAGGAATTAAGGATATTGGTATCCTTAACCGCTCATTAATTGCAAAGAAGTTATGTGATGTTATTAGATGTGACCGAACATCTGTATGGGTTGAATGGTTGAAGCAGACACGATTGCACAACACTTCTATTTGGACAATTAATGAGAAGGGAGGATCATGGGGATGGCGAAAACTGCTCCGACTTCGCAGCTCTATACTACCTATGACAGAGTTTATTATTGGAGAGGGGAGGTCATTCTACCTGTGGAAAGACCCATGGCACCACTTGGGGCCACTTATTGCTAGATTCCCAAGGGGACCGAGCCTCTTAGGACTTGATGAATCCGCCAAACTACAAGTAGTCATTAATGAAGGACAATGGCAGTGGCCCTTCATTACCGATTTGGAATGTATGGAGATTATCTACATGTTACCCCAGATTCATGGAGGGGACGACAGGATCAACTGGCGGCTTTTAGAGGGACGACCCACTACACAAGCCCTATATAGATTTTTCTGTCCACCTAGACCGAAAGTAGGATGGTCTTCACTACTTTCGGGTTCTTTGAAGATTCCCCGTCATAACTTCATTCTTTGATTAGCAATTCAGGAGAAGTTACCTACAACGGATAAACCATGGATGACGCATCTAGGGAGATGTACCCTCTGTGACGAGGGTGCAGAGGAGACACATACTCACATATTCTTCCGATGTCGATATAGCAGAGGATGTCTTGCAGCTATACGACATCATATCCGATTTGCTTGGCCCAATCGTGAGTGGACAAGAGACGTGGAATGGGCATCGAGGAAGTGGAGGGGGAAGCATATTGTTAATGTTGCTTATCGAGCATTACTTGGTGCATGCATATACCATATATGGCGAGAGAGGAATTTGAGAAGGTTCGAGCACACCCATCGGCCGGAAGCTGTATTAGCTACTTGCATCATAGAAGACGTTAGACAGAGGATAATTAGTAGTAATCTTCCCGGTTCTATTAGTACATGTGCACTCTATAGACTGTGGCGTATCCCTTGGTCTGTTGGGGGTACACCCATTTGATTGTTGTACTTTGTACTCTTTACCCAATTTTGTTTAATGAATCTTACACGGATCCTTATTAATGATCGTAAAAAAAAAAGGTTCCCTACCTCATCCTATCACAGCCTTACACCACGGACGTCTGACCACTCGCCACTGGTTCTACATGGGGATACACAACAACATAATGGAGGGGGTATGTTTCGATTTGATAACTATCTGGCCTGTTCACCTGATTTCATTCCCAATGTGCAGAACATTTGGCATCATGAGGTTGTTGGTATACCTATGTTTGCCTTGACCCGTAAATTGAAGGCACTTAAATCGGTCTTCCGACTACAGAGGAGGAATAAGGGGGATCTGACTCTGAACGTCCAATTAGCAAAAAGTTTTCTCGATGAGGCACAACAATTGTGAGCTCTGATAGATAGAATGAGCTCTACTTACTCCTGGAACATTGCTGTCGAATAATTTATGCTAAAGCGGCAAAACTCGAACAAATTATGTTGCAACAAAGAGCTAAGATGCAGTGGATGAAAGATGGAGACCAATGTTCCCGGGTTTTCTTTCGTAAGATCGCTCAGAGACGAGTAATGAGGAGAATCTTGCAGATCAATGATGAGAATGGTACCACACACACGGATCAAGGAGAGGTCGCCCATGAGTTTGTGTCATACTTTCAGAACCTTTTAGGAGGTACCAAACGACGGTTGACAGTGGATATTCGATACCTTAGACCATGGGCGAGGCACTGTATTACTGATGAGGAAGCTAGCCACTTACTGCTAGCATTCTCACCGGATGATGTGAAGCAAGCAGTGTTTGAATCGCTGAAGACAAAGCGCCGGGACCTGATGGTTACTCGTCAGGGTTTTTCAAGGCGGCTTGGCCTGTGGTGGGGGAAGAAGTAACGAGGGCGGTTCTGGACTTCTTTACTACCGGGAAACTACTAAAACAGATCAACTCCACGATTTTGACTCTAATACCAAAGGTACACACTCCTATGTCGGTTAATGATTTTAGACCGATTTCATGCTGCAATGTTTTATACAAGATCATTGCAAAACTACTTTTCAGAGACTGAGTAGCTTGCTAGACAAGATTATTAGCCCCTGTCAGACAGCTTTTATTCCGGGAAGAAGCATTGGTGACAACATTATGCTAGCCCAGGAACTATTCTCAGGCTATAACCAGATGCGCCTACCTCCAGATGCGTGCTTAAAGTGGATATCAGAAAGGCCTATGATACGGTGGAATGGGACTTCTTGTTAGCAGTTTTGCAGTTATTCGGATTCCCAACTAAGTTCACAAGGTGGATCGAGGAGTGTGTTTCCACGAAATCATTCTCGATTGGTCTCAATGGAAAACCTCATGGGTTCTTTACTGGAGCAAGAGGATTACGACAGGGAGACCCACTATCTCCTTACCTGTTTGTTCTCGTTATGGAAGCTTTACATTTGGGATTCCTGCAATGAATTGAGCAGGACATGCAATTCACCTATCATTTGAAGTGTGAGAGTTCCAAGGTTTTTCAGTTGGGATTTGCAGACGACCTACTACTTTTCTGCAGAGCTGAGTTTGACTCCATCAGAGTATTCAAGGAGGGATTGGAATGGTTTGCGGAGTTGTCGGGCCTTTGGCTAAATGTTCAAAAAAGCACTTAATCATCTCCCGTTCGGCTCAAGAATTGAAAGATCAGATGTTGGAGATTTTGGGATTCCAAGAGGGGCACCTACCAATGAGGTATCTTGGTCTCCCCTTAATCTCTTCTAGACTGTCTATCTCTGACTGTCCTCTTATTTCTTCAAAAATTGATGCACGCATTACTGGATGGGAAGGGATATCGTTATCATATGCTGGGCGAGTACAAATCATCAAATCCGTGCTTTCGACATTAAGTTTATACTGGGCATCTGCATTCATATTACCTAAGAAAGTTATCAAGGAAATTGAGAAGAGGTTGAGGAATTTCCTATGGAAGGGTACAACGTCTAGCCGCTACGCAAAGGTAGCCTGGAAAGATGTGTGTCGGCCAGCAGATGAGGGGGCACTTAGGTTCAGGGACATTTCTATCTTGAATCGCGCATTAATGAGCAAGAAATTATGTGATATTATCCTGACAGGACATCCATCTGGGTTCAATGGCTTTAGCAAGACCAGTTACGGGACACATCAATTTGGACTGTCCGTGAACATGGAGGTTCTTGGGGATGGCGGAAAATACTCAAGCTCCGTCCTTTTCTTCGCTCTATCGTGGATTACCAGATTGGAAATGGAGGTAGATTCTTTGTTTGGCAGGACCGTGGCATCACTTGGGTCCACTTATTGAGCGGTTCCCTCGTGGACCACGCCATCTTAGACTTGAAGAATCAGCTAAGCTCAGTTCTGTGATTTCAACAGGAGAGTGGCAATGGCCTACCATCACGGACTTCGAATGTTTGGAGATCACACATAACCTACCGCTTATTCTTGGAGGTGAGGATCGGGTGATATGGAGATGCGACAAAGGGCAACCTACTACTCAGACACTCTATCGATTATTTGATCCCCCTGAGCCGAAACTAGGATGGTCTTCACTACTTTCCGACCCCTTGAAGATTCCTCGTCATTCATTCATCTTATGGCTCACAATCCTCGGCAAACTACCTACCACGGACAAATCATGGCTATCCCACCTGGGGGTATGCATATTGTGCGATGAGAGAGCTACGGAATCTCATTCACATTTATTCTTCCGATGCAGATTTAGTCGTCAGTGCATCTTTGAGATTCGCAGATGGATTCGTTTTCACTGGCCCAACAGGATTGGCAACAGATATTGAATGGGCGACGCGGAAATGAAGAGGTAAGCACATTATTAATAGCGCTTACCGTACGCTACTTGCATCGTGTGTCTACCACATATGGAGGGAAAGAAACTTGAGGAGATTTGAACACACTGAGCGGACACCAGCCACTTTGAGTATCCTAATCGTAGATGACGTCAGGCAGAGGATTCTTAGTGTTGATTTAGCTTCGTCAGTCAGTACACGAGCATTGTATGGATTATGGCGTATCCCTAGGGTTGAGGGAGAAACCATTTGATGATCACATGTTGTACTGTACCATTACTCTTTATTAATGAAATTTACATTTACCCAAAAAATAAAAAAGAAAGTTACTAACGAAATTGAGAAGAGACTGCGAACTTTCTTGTGGAAGGGGACAACAAACAATGGTTATGCGAAGGTAGCATGGAAAGATCTATGCCGACCGAAAGATGAGGGAGGACTAGGATTCAAAGATATTGCTATCTTGAATCGCGCATTAATGACAAAGAAACTCTGTGATATCATCAGATGCGATAGGACCTCAATTTGGGTTGAATGGCTTTACCAGGGTCGATTACGAGACACCTCCATTTGGACGATTAGGGAGCATGGAGGCTCATGGGGTTGGCGGAAAATTCTACGTCTACGGGTTTTCCTCCGCCCTATGGTGGACTATCAGATCGGCGATGGGCGAACTTTTTACCTTTGGCAGGACCCGTGGCATTATCTCGGACCGCTTAGTGTCACATTCCCACGGGGACCGAGGCTACTCAGAATGGAGGAATCAGCCAGACTAAGCACGGTGATTAATGAAGGAGAGTGGCAGTGGCCCCCTATCACAGATTTTGAGTGTCTGGAGATCACACATGATTTACCCACAATTCATGGAGGGGAGGATCGAATTATTTGGAGATTTGATTAGGGAAAACCCACAACTCAGGCTTTATATAGGCTTTTTGATCCACCAGGACCGAAAGTAGGCTGATCTTCACTACTTTCGGGATCACTGAAGATTCCACGTCATTTGTTCATCCTGTGGCTTGCTATTCTAGGCAAATTGGCTACGACGGACAAATCATGGTTAGCACATCTTGGCCCATGTATTCTATGTAATGAGGGAGCGACAGAGACACATGACCACTTATTCTTTCAGTGCAGATTTAGTCGACAGTGTCTCACAGTAATCTGGAGAGTGGTACGATATCCTTGGCCCAATAGAGATTGGATAGCGGATATTGAATGGGCTTCCCAAAGATGGAGAGGTAAACACATTGTTAACATATCTTATCGAGCACTATTAGCATCATGTGTTTACCACATTTGGAGGGAGAGAAACTTGAGACGATTCGAGCACACCGAGAGGACACCTAGCACCATGGCTTTATTGATTGTTGAGGATATCAGGCAGCGGATCCTTAGTATCTCTCTACCTAGATCAGTCAGTACACGAGCTTTATATAGATTGTGGCGTATCCCTTGGCCTGTCGAGGGAGAAACCAGCTGATAACCACACTGTTGTACTGTACTACTATTTTATTTTACTTAATGAAACTTACATTTACCAAAAAAAAAAAGGAGACGCTCAGCCATGGAAGCGCTAGTGGAACTCAAACGGAGATGGGTGGCGCGATTTGGATGCGAACGGTCGAGGTTGGAAGTCGAACAGACTAGGCTGCCGGCGACTGATATTTCTGTCGATTCGAATCCTCTTGCTCGCGACTTCAGACAGATCTTCCGACAACGTCTTAGGACGACGCAACAGTCAATGGAAATCAAAAGCTTGAAATCGGCGGCTGATCAGTTCCCGAGGGCTGTTCGCTGCATTCGTGCTGTTGAGAAGGCGCCGGAATTTATTCGGCCGGCCACTGTACATAATCAGCCGGCGATGGACACACTTGCAGACGAAGAACAGGCTGTGGGAGAGATTACAGATTTTTTCCGGCTGCTACAGTACCTGCTACAGTAACTGCTACAGTGCCGACTACAGCTACAGTACCGGCTGCTACAGTAACGGATTCCTACACTTCCAACAATTTTCGAAACTGTAAGGTTGCTAATTCACATACGGGCATTTTTGTTGGGAATATTCCGCTTCATACAACTTTGGATGATTGTTTTGGTGATGATAAAATTGCACGTGCGTTCAATAACTCATCCCCAAAAACACTTTCATATGTCGAACCGATGAGGCAAAATGGAGAGGTTGTGGTTCGGCCATCTTTGGACATCGTTCGTGATGGTTCAAAATGATGGAAATCAACGACAGTTGGATATTTTCTTGGGAAGCGACCATACTACCACCACTTAAAAGAATATGCTCATTCGGTGTGGCCGGCACTTCGTGAGGTCAGTGCTACAGCTAATGGATTCTTTTTCTTTCAATTCAAATCAGTAATTGACATGGAGGAGGTGATCGAGGGGGGACCGTGGCTATTTCAAGGACAACCAATAGTTCTCCAGAAATGGGAACTAGGGATGGCCATGAGGAACTGAAACATACACAAGCGCCCGTTTGGATCAAGCTGAGGCACCTTCCGATGGAATTTTGGACAACAGATTGGGAACCAGGGATGGCCATGAGGAAACTGAAACATACACAAGCGCCCGTTTGGATCAAGCTGAGGCACCTTTTGATGGAATTTTGAACAACAGATGGATTGAGTACTGTTGCGAGTGGAGTGGGAAAGCCACTTTATCCGGATGCGATAACCAGAGCATGCACGAGACTGGACTTCGCTCGAGTATGCGTGATGGTGGACGTCTCACAGAATTTACCAAATCATGTCATCATGACTCCAGATGAAGATGGCGAGGAGACACCATGCAAAGTGGATGTCGAATACGAATGGCTCCCACCAAAATGCTTGGATTGTATGACATTGGGGCACTCGACTAAGGAATGTCCACTTACTCAACCCAAGAAAACAACAAAACCACCGGTGGCTGTGTATGTACCAAAACCTTTTACCGTCCGGGCACCAATCGAACCCGTTAGGGTACAGAAACTGTGTCAGGACAGTGAGGTGGATGATGGAATGAAGGATGGTGATAACCCTGCTGAAAGTAATATTACCAGACAGGATAATCGGGGTAAGGAAGTGGTCATTTATAATGCGTTTGAAGCTCTACATCTTATTGACGATACAAATGAGCAATCTGGGGGTCCTAATACAAGCAGCCCCATAGGATATGACCCATGCTGAATATTGCCGTCTAGAATGTACGTGGGCTGAATAAACGAGACCAACAGCTCGCATTAAAGGATCTCGTCTCGGAATACAGGTTACTCTTCTTGGGCATTCTTGAAACTCGCGTTCGTATTAATAATGTGATGCATATTCAATCTTTTCTGCTACCTCAATGGAAATGGTTTGTTGACTATGCAAATGTGGGAAACCGTATATGGCTACCATGGGATGATAATGCTATTGATGTTCATATTCTTGATTTGGGTAAACAATACATACATTATCGTGTCACAAATAGGGCTGACAATGAAATTGTTATCATTACTGTTGTTTATGGTGCTTCTGAAGTGATTGGTCGACGGGCCCTATGGAATTCTCTACAAACCCTTGCCCCACGGTTACCCACAGTTGCATAATCAACAAACCATTTCCAATGAGGAAGCAAAAATGACTGAATATGCATGACATTGTTAATACGAACACGAGTTTCTAAAATGCCCATAAAATCTAACCTGTATTCCGAGATCAGGTCCTTTACTGCGAGCTGATGGTCTTTCTTATTCAGCCCCCGGACATTCCACACTGCGAGATTCAACATGGATCACTACTAGAGGGGCTGCATGTGTTAGGACCCCTAGTATTCTCTTCTGCGTCGTCCAGTGAATTCAAAGCATCAAAGGGATTATAAATAACCACTTCGTTACCCTTCTCCTTCTGCGATGAGGTGTAACGTTTATTCTGTTTTGTACCTTCATCTCCTCTCACTTTATCATCCACCTCAACCACGGTCTTATGTTTCCTTTCTCTCTCCCCAGGGGCTGGTGGAGGGGGGACATTGACTTTTGGTACATACACTTTCACCGGGGGCTTTGCTTGCTTTTGAGGTTTGGTCAACGAACACTCCTTCTCCGAATGCCCCAATATCATGCATCCTGTGCATTTAGGGGGAAGCCATTCATACTCGATATCAACCTTGCATGGAGTCTCCCCGCCATCTTCATTCTAGCGTCATTATGATAATATGTTTTTCCAATTTCTGCGTAACGTCAATCATCACGCATACACGAGCGAAGTCCAGTCTCGTGCATGCCCTTGT
>NW_011628136.1:40435-45054 GCF_000512975.1 Sesamum indicum | reverse complement strand
GCTAGCCACAGTACTCAGTCCTTCCGTCGTCCAGAATTCCAATGGAAGATGTCGCAGTTTTATCCAGACAGGCACATGTGTATGCTTTAACTTTCTCATAGCCATACCCGGTTCCCACTTTTGCAATACAATTGGTTGTCCCTGAAACAGCCATGGGCCCCCTTCTATGACCTCCTCCATATCAATTTCCGTTTTAAATTGGAAGAAAAAGAAACCATTTGCAGTTGCTATGACCCCTCATAGCGCTGGCCAAACCGAATGGGCAAACTCCTTCAAGTGGTGCTAGTACGGCCGCTTTCCCATAAAGTATCCCATTGCCGTAGATTTCCATCGTTTGGATCCATCACGCACAGTATCAAGTGAAGGACGAACTACAACCTCCCCATTTTGCTTCATTGGAGCAATGAAAGATAGTGTTTTCCGGGACGAATTGTTGAATGCATCAGCATCATTAACAATCCCATTAGACCAAGTATGAAGCGGAATGTTCCCAATAAACAGAGGAACGGGTGCCAATTTGTTACCCAAATTGCTGTTTTTTTCCTCTATAAAACTGCTGATGTCAGCCCTAGGATTGATGACATCAGCAGCTGTGTATGCAGTGACATCAGCAGATGTGTGATAAGTGACATCAGCCCTAGCATGGATGACCTCAGCCCTAGCACAATGGATGACATCAGCAGAAGAGTAAGCGTTGACATCAGCCCTTGCAGCAATGATGATGTCAGCCCTACTAGGGCTGACGTCAGCTGACCTCCCAATCGCCACTTCAGCATCCAAGTCATTCACAACCGGCGCCACCTCACTATCCTCGTCACTCACAACCGGCGCCACCTCAACATCCACGTCATTGACAATCGGCGCCACCTCAACACCCACGTCACTCACAACCGGCGCAACCTCAACATCCACGTTAGGAAGTCGGCGTACCTCACTGGTCGTTGGAAAGATCGCCGGCCGTTCACCCGTTCGTCGGAAAATCGCGCCTGAGTGCTTCTCTCCCGTCTGGGCTGCTGTTTCGTCGCCTTGTTCGCCAGAAAGGGCCTCGCACAGTTGCGCCGGATTCTGGGTAGTTTCGTCAAGCGCCGGACCACCATCGTCTTCGTCAAATCGCGGTTTCACCCCATCGAGAGGCGTCGCTCCACCAGCGCCTTTCGCCTTCCCAATCGCCATCGATGGAGTCCCAGAAATAAAATCCTCCCGCCGCGTTTCATTCGCCGGCCCAAGAAGGCAACGACGGGCTTGAATAGGTCGACGACCGTGAGGTAGCGGGGCCACAACCATCGTCGCCATCTGCTTAGTCGCTGTTGCGCCATTGCCAAATCTACTCTCCCATCGCGATTTTAACGCCACCAAAGCCTCCATTGCATCAGCGTCGCCCTCGTCTATGACTCTGCTCGCAAGGCTGAGAAATTCCGCCATATTAAACTCACGCGGTGAGATTCCCGTCCTTCGTCCGCCATTGAAGGAGCTTGAAAAAGTTTCAAAACCCAAGGAGCTTGAAAAAGCTTCAAAACCCAACAATGGCGGTGCTCTCACAACAGCCCTATCCGTGGCCAAATCGCCTGCCTTTTCGCTCGGAATCATTGCTACAGTCTCCCCAAAGCGAGGGCGGCCCTCAGTCGCCGGAAAATCGCCGGTAGCCGGCGGATTCGAAGAAACCCATTTTCTAAAACCAAAACCCAACTTCTTCGATTCACTAAGCAACTCGCCTCCACCATCTCCCTTACTATCGTCCCCACGCTCCATGCTGTCCCCGTCACCGGCCGGGGTTATCTCCGGCGTCGCCCTCCTCGCCGGCGGCCGTGTCCTTGCCTCCTCCATTAGTGTGTGTTTTTTGTGGTGCAGCAGTGTGTGTGAGAGAAGAGAGAGCATTTTTAGAGAGAGAATTTTTTTTTGGGTCCATCTTTTTACAATAATAATTACAAGTTAAAAAAACAATTCCGACCTGCCGGATTCGAACAAGCGACCTAAGGATAGCTATCGGATTACCCCACTACAGTCCTCCACTCTACCAACTGAGCTAAGGTCGGATGCCGACCAGAATTGTTCCTTGCATCTCCCTGACCAAAGATCCGTCCTTAGTCTTCTGAAAAAAACTCGTTTCCGGCAAAATCTCGAAATCCGACCTTTCATCTTCTCGCCGGAAAAATTGCAGGTTTCTCATCGCCGCCGGCCATCTGGTGGTCGCTGCCAACCGTCTCTCCGGCTTGCCCCTCGTCGGCCAACTCTTCCTCCTCGTCACCCAAGTCGTCGGCCGGAGTTTGCGTGGTTGAAGCATTAGTGTGTGTTTTTGGATGTGTGCTAGTGTGTGAGAGAGAAGAGAGAGAATTTTGAGAGTCCATTTTTTTTTGTTTTTTGCATTTTAACGTTCAAAATTTAGCTGTTTAGCACAGTTTTATTAAAGCAAGTTCGTTTCCCTTTCATACTAACTTGTAGTTTTTATTACGCTTAGCAATTTTACAACACAAATGCTTTGATCTAGACCAACGTTTTGGTCAAGTTTCGTCGAATTCTGAGAACGTTCAAAATTTAGCTGTTTTGCACGGTTTTATTAAAGCAAGTTTGTTTTCATTTTATACTAACTTTTAGTTACTATTACGCTTAGCAAATTTACAATTCAAATGCTTGGGTCTTGACCTGCAATTGGTTCAAGTTTCGTCGAATTCTGAGAACGTTCATTAGTTAGCTGTTTTGCACGGTTTTTTTTTGGGTAAATGTAAGTTTCTTTTTTTTTTTTTGGGTAAATGTAAGTTTCATTAAGAAAAATAGTAGTACAGTACAACAATGTGAGAATCAATTGGTTTCTCCCTCGACAGGCCAAGGGATACGCCATAGTCTAAATAAAGCTCGTGTACTGACTGATCTAGGTAAAGTAATGCTATGAATCCTCTGCCTAATGTCCTCAACTATCAATAAAGCCATGGTGCTAGGTGTCCTCTCGGTGGCTCGAATCGTCTCAAGTTTCTCTCCCTCCGAATGTGGTATACACATGATGCTAATAGTGCTCGATATGACATGTTAATAATGTGCTTACTCCTCCATCTCTGGGAAGCCCATGCAAGGTTGATGTTGAATACGAATGGCTTCCTGCAAAATGCACGGATTTGGGGCATACGGTTAAGGATTGTACATTGAACAAACCTCGTAAACCGATTACTATTTTTTATGGTGCATCTGAGGTGATTGATCGGAGAGCCCTATGGACCACATTAGAGACAATGGCCCAACAGTGTACGGATGATCCGTGGCTGGTGGGGGGGGGGATTTCAACGCAGTCCGCGTCTTAATGAGGTATGTGGCATTTTGGGAGATATACCGGTCTTCAGACAGCAGAGGAGGAATAAGGGAGACTTGACTCTCAATGTCCAATTAGCGAAGGGATCCCTTGAAGAGGCACAAAACTTGGTGAGTTCAGACAGACAGAATGAGCTCTTCCTTTTTTTGGAACATTGTTGCCGGCTAGTGTACGCTAAAGCGGCAAAACTTGAGCAAATTATGCTGCAACAGAGAGCCAAGATGCAATGGATGAAGGGAGGGGACCAACGCTCCCGGATTTTCTTTCGCAAGATCGCTCAACGACGGGCAGTGAGGAGGATCTTGCAAATAAATGATGAGAATGGTACCACTCACACAGAATCGAGTGAGGTCGTGCATGAATTCGTGTCATATAATCAGAACCTCTTAGGAGGTAACAGACGTCGGTTATTGATGGATATCAATTACCTCAGACCTTGGGCGATGCTTATACTATCCAATGAGGAGGCTAGCCACTTATTTCTACCTTTCTCACCGGAAGATGTGAAGCAAGCCATTTGCAAGAATTCGTGTCATTTTATCAGAACCTCTTAGGAGGTAACAGACGTCGGTTATTGATGGATATCAATTACCTCAGACCTTGGGCGATGCTTATACTATCCAATGAGGAGGCTAGCCACTTATTTCTACCTTTCTCACCGGAAGATGTGAAGCAAGCCATTTTTGACATTGCCGAGGATAAAGCTCCGGGCCCTGATGGTTTCTCGTCCGGATTCTTCAAGGCAGCTTGGCCAGTTGTGGGTACAGAAGTTACAAGGGCAGTACTGGATTTCTTTACTAGGGGGAAACTCCTTAAACAAGTTAACTCCACACTTTTGGCATTGATCCCCAAGGTACATACTCCTCCTATGTCTGTCAATGATTTTAGACCAATCTCATGCTGCAATGTTTTATATAAGGTCATTACTAAACTGCTTGTCCAACGGTTGAGTATGGTTCTGGACAAGTTAATCAGTCCCTGCCAAGCAGCCTTCATCCCAGGAAGAAGCATTGGGGACAACATTATGTTAGCACAAGAAATGTTCACAGGCTATAACCAGATACGCCTTCCCCCAAGATGTGAACTTAAAGTGGATATTAGAAAGGCCTATGACACAGTCGAGTGGGACTTCCTTGTTGCGGTTTTACAGTTCTTCAACTTTCCAACTACATTCATTAGATGGATTGAGGAGTGCATTACGACGGCCACATTTTCGATTGGTCTCAATGGAAAACCTCACGGGTTTTTTAATGGAGCGAGAGGTCTACGACAAGGAGACCCTTTATCTCCTTACCTTTTTGTGCTTGTCATGGAAGTTTTA
>NW_011628136.1:26065-40339 GCF_000512975.1 Sesamum indicum | reverse complement strand
GATCTCCTACTTTTCTGCAGAGCTGATATGGACTCTGTCAGAGTGTTCAAGATGGGACTGGACAGGGTCAGGCCTCCGGTTGAATGTACAAAAGAGTCACCTAATTATTTCCCGGTCTGCACAAGATAGGAAAGAACAGATGCTAGCAATGCTAGGTTTTCAAGAGGGGCATCTCCCGATGAGGTACTTGGGTCTCCCTCTACTCTCATCTAGATTGTCTATTTCCGACTGTCAGCCACTTTTATCTAAATTTGATGCACGCATTACTGGATGGGAAGGAATATCATTATCATATGCTGGGTGAGTACAAATCATCAAATCTGTACTTTCAACACTGAGCTTGTATTGGGCATCTGCATTTATCTTACCGAAGGCTGTCATTAAGGAAGTGGAGAAACGCCTTCGAACATTCCTATGGAAAGGAACCTCAATGACGGGATATGCCACAGTACCGTGGAAAGATGTTTGCAAACCAGAAGAAGGGGGTCTAGGAATTAAAGATATTGGTATTCTTAATCGTGCCTTAATGACAAAGAAATTGTGCGATGTCATTAGATGTGACCGAACATCTATCTGGGCTGAGTGGTTGCAGCACGGACGATTACGGAATAACTCCATATGGACAGTTGGCGAACAGGGAGGATCGTGGGGTTGGAGAAAGCTGCTTCGAATGCGCAGCTATATCCAACCAATGGTGGAGCTTCATATTGGAGATGGGAGGACCTTTTATCTTTGGAAGGATCCATGGCATCAACTTGGACCCCTGCTTCCTAGATTTCCACGCGGACCGTACTTACTTGGGCTTGAAGACTCCACTAAGCTTTCTTCGGTCATTGACGGGGGCCAATGGCACTGGCCCCTCATCACGGATCTGGAATGCCTCCAAATCACGTAACACTACCTCAAATTCATGGAGGCGATGATATGATCATTAGGCGATTTCCTGATGGGCAACCCACTACCCAAGCACTTTACCGACTCTTTTGCCCACCTGGACCGAAAAGTAGGCTGGACTTCACTACTTTCGGGATCTTTGAAGATTCCACGCCATTCATTTATCTTATGGATGGCTATTCAGGAAAAGCTACCGACAACCGATAGACCATGGCTCATACATCTTGGTGGGTGTATTCTTTGTGACGAGGAGGCAATGGAGACGCATACCCACCTTTTCTTCCGATGCCGTTTCAGTAGATTATGCCTTGCGGCTGTTCGGCGGATTATTCGAGTCCCTTGGCCCAACCGGGAATGGGCAAGGGACGTCGAATGGGCAACGCAAAAATGTAGAGGGAAGCATATTATTAATGCAGCCTATCGAGCATTACTTGGATCACTCGTCTACCATATATGGTGAGAAAGAAACTTGAGACGATTCCAACAAATTGAGCATCTGGCAAACATTTTGGCTTCCTTCATTGTTGATGATGTTAGACACAGGATTTTGAGTATTAATATGTCTAATTCTATTAGTACAGTTGCTCTTTATAGACTCTGGCGTATCCCTTAGCCTGTCGAGGGATAAACCAATTGACTGTTGTACTGTACCATTATTTCATAATGCAAATTACATTTACCAAAAAAAAAAAAATGTCCGTACTCCAGTCTCTATTGGGCCAAGAAAATCGTACCATTCTTCGAATTGTTGTGAGGCACTGTCGACTAAATCTGCATTAAAAGAATAAGTGGCCATGTGTCTCCGTCACTCCCTCGTTACATAGAACACACGGGCCCAGGTGGGCTAGCCATGATTTGTCCGTCGTAGCCAACTTGCCAAGAATAGCAAGCCATAAGATGAATAAATGACGTGGAATCTTAAGTGAACCCGAAAGTAGCGAAGACCAGCCTACTTTCGGTCCTGGTGGATCTAATAGCCTGTAAAGTGCCTGAGTTGTAGGTTGTCCATGATCAAATCTCCACACAATGCGGTCCTCCCCTCCATCGATTGGGGGTAATGTATGTGTGATCTCCAAACATTCGAAATCTGTGATAAGAGGCCATTGCCACTCTCCTCCACTAATCACCATACTGAGTTTTGCTGATTAAGTTTCATTAAGTAAAAAATGGTACAGTACAACAAACTGATCATCAGGTTGTTTCTCCCTCGACAGGCCAAGGGATACGCCATAGTCTATACAAAGCTCGTGTACTGACAGAACTAGCTAATGAAATACTAATGATCCGTTGCCTGACATCATCAACTATCAATAGCGCCATGGTGCTCAGAGTCCTCTCAACGTGCTCAAAACATCTCAGGTTTCTCTCCTTCCATATGTGGTAAACAGAAGATGCTTGTAGTGCTCGATAAGCTATGTTAACGATGTACTTACCCCTCCATCTGCGAGAAGCCCACTCAATGTCGTTCGCCCAGTCTCTATTGGGCTCCGTTGCCTGACATCATCAACTATCAATAGCGCCATGGTGCTCAGAGTCCTCTCAACGTGCTCAAAACATCTCAGGTTTCTCTCCTTCCATATGTGGTAAACAGAAGATGCTTGTAGTGCTCGATAAGCTATGTTAACGATGTACTTACCCCTCCATCTGCGAGAAGCCCACTCAATGTCGTTCGCCCAGTCTCTATTGGGCCAATGAAATCGTACCTTTTTTCGTATTGCTGTGAGACATTGTCGGCTAAATCTGCACTAGAAGAAAATGTGTGAATGTGTCTCTATTGCCCCCTCGTTACAAAGTATGCAATCGCGAAAGTGAGATAACCATGATTTGTCTGTCGTAGGTAGCTTGCCAAGAATAGCAAGCCATAGGATGAATAAGTGACGTGGAATCTTTAGCGAGCCCGAAAGTAGTGAAGCCCAACCTACTTTCGGTCCTGGGGGATCAAATAAGCTGTAGAGAGACTGTGCTGTGGGTCGACCCTGATCAAATCTCCATACGACCCGGTCATCTCCTCCACGGATTGTGGGTAATTCATGTGCGATCTCCAAGCACTCGAAATCCGTGATAAGCGGCCACTGCCATTCTCCTCCACTAATCACCATGCTGAGTTTTGATGTCGTCTCAATTCCAAGGAGCCTCGGTCCACGTGGAAATGTCTCAATAAGTGGTAATGCCATGGGTCCTGCCAAAGGTGAAACTTTCGCCCATCTCCGATTTGGTAGTCCACCATAGGACGGAGAAAAATCCGTAGACGTAGGAGTTTCCTCCAACTCCATGAACCTCCATGCTCTTGTATTGTCCATATGGAAGTGTCTCGTAACCGGTCATGGTATAGCCATTCAACCCAAATAGAGGTTATATCACACTGAATGATATCACAGAGTTTCTTAGTCATTAAGGCTCGATTCAAGGTAGTAATGTCCTTGAACCCAAGACCTCCCTCGTCCATTAGCCGACACAATTCTTTCCATGCTACCTTAGACTATTTGTTGAGCCCTTCCATAAGAAGTTTTGCCGCCTCTTCTCAATTTCGTTCGTAACTCTCTTTGGTAAAATGAACGATGAAGCCCAATATAAGCTCAACGACATGAGTACAGATTTAATAATTTGTACCCTACCGGCATATGATAGCGCCATACCCTCCCAACCAGCAATACGTTTATCGATTTTCACCAATAATGGTTGACAATCAGCATTAGTTAATCTGGAGGATAGTAGAGGTAGACCTAAATACCTCAGTGGCAAGAGTCCCTCCTGGAATCCAAGTGTTTCCAGCATCTCCTCACGTAAACCTTGTGCTGATCGTGAAATAATAAGATGACTTTTCTGTACGTCGGAGGCCCGACCAGACGGCAAATCATCCAGCCCTCTCTTAAGGACCCCAATAGAGTCCATATCAGCACGGCAGAATAACAACAAGTCATCAGCAAATCCCAGCCGAAAAATCCGAGCTGAATCACACTTCCAATGATAAGAAAAGAGTCCATCCTGGTCAATCATCTGTAGGTATCCCAAGTGTAACACCTCCATGACGAGGACAAAGAGGTACGGCGATAGAGGATCACCCTGTCGAAGTCCTCTTGCACCCGAAAAGAATCCATGTGGCTTCCATTCAATCCCACTGAGAAGGATGGTGTTTTGCACGGTTTTATTAAAGCATGTTTGTTTCCCTTTTATACTAACTTGTAGTTATTATTACGCTTAGCAAATTTACAACACAAATGCTTTGATCTAGACCAACGTTTGAGTTTCGTCGCGTCGAATTCTGAGAACGTTCAAAATTTAGCTGTTTTGCACGGTTTTATTAAAGCAAGTTTGTTTCCCTTTTATACTAACTTGTAGTTATTATTTCGCTTAGGAAATTTAACACACAAATTCTTGGGTCTAGACCTACGTTTGGGTCTAGTTTCGTCGAATTCTGAGAACGCTCAAAATTTAGTTGTTTTGCACAGTTTTATTAAAACCAGTTTGTTTCCCTTTTATGCTAACTTGTAGTTATTACTATTGCTTAACAAATTTACAATACAAATGCTTGGGTCTAGAACAATGTTTGGGTCATGTTTCGTCGAATTCTGAGAACGTTCAAAAGTTAGTTGTTTTGCACGGTTTTTTTGGTAAAATGTAATTTTTATTAATAAAAGGAAAAAATGGTATATATGCCCCTCGTCAGGTGTCTCCCTCGACAGGCCAAGAGATCTGCCATAGTCGTGTGCTAACACAGCTAGGGAGTTCTAGACTAATCATGCGCTGGCGTATATCTTCCATAATCAGGTTTGCTACCACTCTAGGAGGGTCCTCAACTTGCTCAAATCTTCTAGTGTTCCTCTCCTTCCAAATATGATAAACACACGATCCTAATAGTGCACGGTACGCAATGTTATTGATATGTTTCCCACGCCATTTCCGTGCCCCCATACAATATCTTGTGTCCATTCCCGATTTGGCCACTGAAATCGTACCATGCGACGTATAGTGCTGATGCATCGTCTACTAAATCTGCAGTGGAAGAACAAGTGGTCGTGTGATTCGACCATGTCATCATTACAAAGTACTCAATGCCCAAGGTGGGATAACCATGGTTTATCCGTTGTGGCCAGCTTCTCCAGAATCGCAAGCCACAGGATGAACATATGATGAGGAATCTTCAGAGGGCCTGAAAGTAGTGAAGTCCAGTCTACTTTCGGTCCCGGTGCCATCATAAGCCGATAGAGCTCCTGAGTGGTGGGGCTCCCATTCATAAAACTCCAAATAATCTGATTTGATCCTCCATAGATACGAGGCAGTGTGTGAGTAATCTCTAAGCACTCCATGTCCGTAATCAATAGCCAATGCCATTGATTCTTGTGGATAATTGAATTCAATGTAGCATTCTCATGCAAACCCAATCTGGAAGGCCCTCGTGGGGATCTGTCTATGAGTGGTCCAACGGTGTGCAATGGATCATTCCATATATAAAATTCACTCCCATCACCAATGCGGTATTCAATGATAGATCGTATCCAAGTACGCAAACGCAAGAGTTTCCTCCATCCCCATGGCCCCTTATGATCCGGTATAGTCCAGATTGAACTACCCCATAAGTGTCCACTAATCAACCAATCCACCCATATCGACGTCCTGTCACATCGGATGACCTCGCATAGTTTTTTGCACATAAGAGCACGGTTTTATTAAAACAAGTTTGTTTCCCTTTTATACTAACTTGTAGTTATTATTACGCTTAGAAAATGCATAACACAAATGCTTGGGTCAAGTTTTTGGGTAAATGTAAATTTCATTAATAAAGAGTAATGGTACAGTAAAACATGGGATCATCAAATGGTTTCTCCCTCTACCCAAGGGATACGCCATAATCTATAAAATGCTCGTCTACTGACTGACGATGCTAAATCAACGCTAAGAATCCTCTGCCTGACGTCATCGATGATTAGGATACTCAAAGTGGCCGGTGTCCGCTCAGTATGTTCAAATCTCCTCAAGTTCCTCTCCCTCCATATGTGGTAGACACACGATGCAAGTAGTGTACGGTAAGCTCTATTAATAATGTGCTTACCTCTCCATTTCCGTGTCGCCCATTCAATATCTGTTGCCCAATCTCTATTCGGCCAATGAAAGCGAATCCTTCTGCGAATCTCATAAAGGCACTGACGACTAAATCTGCATCGGTAGAATAAATGTGGATGAGATTCCGTAGCTCCCTCATCACACAATATGCACACCCCCAGGTGAGATAGCCATGATTTGTCCGTGGTAGGTAGTTTGCCAAGGATTGCGAGCCATAGGATGAACGAATGACGAGGAATCTTCAAGGAGCGCGAAAGTAGTGAAGACCATCCTACTTTCGGCCTAGAGTGATCAAATAATCGGTAGAGGGCCTGAGTAGTAGGTTGCCCTTCGTCACATCTCCACACCACCCGATCCTCTCCTCCGAAAATAAGCGGTAGGTTATGTGTGATTTCCAAACATTCAAAGTCAGTGATGGTAGGCCATTGCCATTCTCCTGCTGAAATCACCAAGCTGAGTTTTGCTGATTCTTCAAGTCTAAGATGGCGGGGACCTTGGGGGAATCGCTCGATAAGTGGACCCAAGTGATGCCACGGGTCCTGCCAAACAAAGAATCTGTCTCCATTTCCAATCTGGTAATCCACAATAGAGCGAAGGAAAGGATGAAGCCTGAGTATTTTCCGCCATCCCCAAGAACCTCCATGTTCACGGATAGTCCAAATCGATCTTCATGTAATCGGCCTTGGTAGAGCCACTGAACCCATATGGATGTCCTGTCACACTGGATAACATCACATAATTTCTTGCTCATTAATGCGCGATTCAAGGTGGAGATGTCCTTGAACCCAAGGTCCCCCCCATCCATCGGTCGACACACATCTTTCCAGGCTACCTTGGCGTAACCACTAGACGTTGTACCCTTCTTTTTTTTCGGTAATGGTAAATTTCATAAATGAAAAATATGGTACAGTATCCTTCCATAGGAAAGTCCTCAACCTCTTCTCGATTTCATTGATGACTTTCTTAGGTAATATGAATGCAGAAGCCCAATATAAACTCAATGCTGAAAGCACAGATTTGATGATTTGTACCCGCCCAGCATATGTTAATGAAATCCCTTCCCATCCATTAATACGTGCATCAATTTTTGAGATAAGCACTTGGCAATCAGAGATGGACAACCTAGACGAGATTAAGGGAAGACCCAGATACCTCATTGGAAGGTGGCCCTCCTGAAAGCCCAAAATATCCAACATCTGGTCCTTCAAATTTTGAGCCGAACGTGAAATGATTAAGTGACTTTTTTGAACGTTCAGCCGAAGGCCCGATAACTCCACAAACCAGTCCAATCCCTCTTTGAAGACTCTGATGGAGTCTAAGTCAGCTCTGCAAAATAAGAGGAGGTCGTCTGCAAATCCCATCTGAAAAACCTTAGAACTCTCACACTTCCAATGATAAGTGAATTGGCTGTCCTGTTCAATTCGTTGCAAGAATCCCAGATGTAAAGCTTCCATAACAAGAACAAATAGATAAGGAGAAAGTGGGTCTCCCTGTCGTAGTCCTCTCGCTCCAGAAAAGAACCCATGAGGTTTTCCATTGAGCCCAATCGAGAATGATGTCGTGGAAACACAGTCCTCAATCCACCTTGTAAACGTAGCTGGAAACCCGAACAACTGCAAAACTGCTAACAGAAAGTCCCACTCCACCGTATCATAGGCCTTCCTGATATCCACTTTAAGTGCGCATCTCGGGGGTAGGCGCATCTGGTTATATCTCGAGAATAATTCCTGGGCTAACATAATGTTGTCCCCAATGCTTCTTCCCGGAATAAAAGCTGTCTGACAGGGGCTAACTATCTTGTCCAGTAGCACACTAATTTTTTGGACAAGAAGTTTCGCAATGATCTTGTATAAAACATTGCAGCATGAAATTGGTCTAAAATCATTAACCGACATAGGCGTATGTACCTTTGGGATCAGGGCCAAGATCGTGGAGTTGACCTGCTTCAGAAGTTTTCCGGTAGAAAAGAAGTCTAGTACCGCCCTCGTAACTTCTTCCCCAACCACAGGCCAAGCCGCCTTGAAAAACCTTGACGAGTAACCATCAGGTCCCGGTGCCTTGTCATCAGCAATATCGAACACTGCTTGCTTCACATCATCCGCCGAGAGTGGAAGGAATAATTGATTAGCTTCCTCATCAGTGATACAGTGCCTTGCCCACGGTCTAAGATAACGAATATCCACTGACAGCCGTCTTCTGGTGCCTCCTAATAGGTTCTGATAGTATGAGACAAACTCATGGGCGATTTCCCCTAGATCCGTGTGTGTGAAACCATTCTCATCATTAATCTGTAAGATTCTCCTCCTTACTCGTCTCTGTGCAATTTTACGAAAGAAAACCCGGGAGCATTGGTCTCCGTCTTTCATCCACTGCATCTTGGCTCTGTTGCAGCATAATTTGTTCGAGTTTTGCCACTTTAGCATAAACGATTCGACAACAATGCTCCAGAAGTAAATATAGCTCATTTTGTCTGTCAGAGCTCACCAACTGTTGTGCCTTATCAAGAAAACCTTTGGCTAGTTGGACATTCATCGTCAAATCTCCCTTATTTCTCCTTTGTAGTCTAAAGACTGGTTTAAGTGCCTTCAGTTTACGTGTCACAGCATACATAGGAATACCAACAATCTCATGATGCCAAATATTCTGCACATTGTGGATAAACTCAGGTGAATGGGCAAGATAGTTATCAAATCGAAACATGCCTCCATTATGTTGTTGTATATCCCCATGTAAAACCAGTGGTGAGTGGTCAGATGTCCGTGGTGTAAGGCTGTGATAATATGCGCTCGGGAACCTTGCCAGCCAGCGGTCATTAATAAGAATCCGATCCAGCCGCTTCCATAAACTCCTTATAGACGTACTGCATTATGCCACGTGAACCATTCACCTTGCATAGGAAGTGGGATCAGCCCCGCCTCCAGAATACCGGCATTAAATTCTTCGGTGGCCATCCTTATATCTCTTGAGATGCCACATACTTCGTTAAGGTCACGTACTGCATTAAAATCCCCTCCCACCATCCACGGGATGTCAGAGCACTGCTGAGCGAGCGTCTCCAGTGCAGTCCATAAATTCCGACGATCAATCACCTCAGATGCCCCATAAACAACAGTGATAATAACAGATTCATTGACAGCCATAGTAGTAACCTGACAGTGAATAAACTGATCTGCCAAGTCTAAGATATGGACATCAACAACATTCTCATCCCAAGCTAGCCAGATGCGGTTACCAACAGAAGAATAATCGACAAACCATTTCCAATGTGGAAGTAGAAATGATTGAATATGCATGACATTATTCAAACGAACACGAGTTTCAAGAATGCCTAGAAAGTGTAACCTGTATTCCGAGACTAGGTCCTTCAAAGCGAGCTGATGGTCTCGTTTGTTCAGCCCACGGACATTCCACACAGCGATGTTCAACATGGATCATTGTCCATGGGGCTGCTTGTGTTAGGACCCCCTGAATGCTCATCTGCGTCATCAATTAAGTGCAAAGCGTCAAAGGCATTAGAAATAACAATTGCCTTACCCCTCTCGTCTTGCTTGGAGTGGTTCTGGTCCACATGTCTATCACCCGCATCTGCTTTGGGTATATCTTCAACCACTAGTTTCATCGTCTTACGTCCCTTAGTCGGGGGTTGTGGCTGTGGTACATTGACTTTTCGGCACATACACATTTACTGTTGGCTTCGTCGGTTTGCGGGTTTTGTTTAGTGCACAATCCTTATCCGAATGTCCCAATGACATGCACGTTGTGCACTTTGGCGGGAGCCATTCATACTCAACGTCAACTTTGCAAGGTGTCTCCCCTCCTTCTTCATCAGGTGCCATGACAATAATATGTTTTTGCAATTTTTGTGTGGCATCAATCATCACCCATACACGAACAAAGTCCAGTCTCGTGCATGCTCTTGTAATCGCATCGGGGTAAAGGGGCTTCCCCACACCACTCGCTAAGTACTCAATCCTTCTGTCGTCCAAAATTCCATCGGAAAGGTGTCGTAATTTAATCCAGACGGGCACTTGTGTATGCTTCAACTTTCTCATGGCCATCCCCGGTTCCCACTTTTGAAGTACTATCGGCTACCCGAAACTTCTACCCCTCTGGTCGGAATCGCGTCTTCACAGCCCTTCCTCCCGCTGTCACCGGCCTGAATCTCAGGCATCGCCGGTGGAAGGCCAAACGTCACGCCTGCCATATCTGCATTATTTTAGCCCGTTTTGTCTATCGCCGGCTTCAGAATACCCCGGCGAGCCTTGATAGTTACACGAGGAATGCCCTGCAATCCTCCCTCAAAGATGGTGCTTGAAACCGATAGCTTTCGCCATGGCCAAACCTCGCCTCCCATCGATTGTTTAGCGCTTCCAACGCAGCCATAGAATCAGTATCTCCTTCGTCCACTTCCTTGTTTGCGAGGCGTAGGAATTCGTCGATGTGAAAAGCAGGCGCTGTCACTCGTCCGCCATTGTTGGAGCTTGAAGAGGCACCAAGAAACCCTAGTTTTGGCGGCTGTTCCATAGAGTCCCCATTGTTGGAGCTTGAAGAGGCACCAAGAAACCCTAGTTTTGGCGGCTGTTCCATAGAGTCCTTTTCCATGGCCAAGTTTCGCTCTTTTTCGACCAGAATTGTTTTTTTGGGTAAATGTAAGTTTCATTAATAAAAAAGGAGGTAAAGTACAACAATCATGTGGTGGCTCCCCCGACAGACCAAGGGATACGCCAAAGTCTATAAAGTGCACATGTACTAATAGAACTGGAAAGATTAATACTAATTATCCTCTGTTTAACGTCTTCTACGATGCAAGTAGCTAATACACCTTCCGACCGACGGGTTTGCTCAAATCGTCTCAAGTTCCTCTCTCGCCATAAATGGTATATGCATGCACCAAGTAATGCTCGATAGGCTTCCCCCTCCACTTCCTCGATGCCCATTCCACGTCTCTTGTCCACTCACGATTTGGCCAAGCAAATCGAATATGTTGTCGTATAGCTGCAAGTGTGTGTCTCCGCTATACCCTCGTCACACAGAATACATCCCCCTAGATGGGTCATCCATGGTTTATCAGTTGTCGGTAGCTTCTCCTGAATTGCTAACCAAAGAATGAAGTTATGTCGGGGAATCTTCAAAGTACCCGAAAGTAGTGAAGACCATCCTACTTTCGGTCCAGGTGGACAGAAAAGTCTGTATAGGGATTGTGTAGTGGGTCATCCCTCTGAAAACCGCCAGTTGATCATGTCATCCCCTCCATGAATCTAAGGTAAAGTGTAAATGATTTCCATACATTCCAAATCAGTAATGAAAGGCCACTGCCATTGTCCCTCATCAATGACTTGGTGCCACGGGTCCTTCCACAAGTAGAATGACCTCCCCTCTCCAATAAGGAATTCCGTCATAGGTAGGATAGAGCTGCGAAGTCGGAGCATTTTTCGCCATCCCCATGATCCTCCCTTTTCATTAATAGTCCAAATTGAAGTGTTGTGCAATCGTCCCTGCTTCAACCACTCAACCCATATAGATGTTCGGTCACATCTGATAACGTCACATAACTTCTTTGCTATTAAGGAACGGTTAAGGATACCGATGTCCTTAATTCCTTGGCCTCCTTCATTAATTGGTTTACACACATCCTTCCACGCTACCTTGGTGTATCCCGACGTAGAAGTGCCTTTCCATAGAAAAGTTCTAAAGCGTTTCTCAATTTGTATAATAATAGCCTTCGGTAGGATGAATGCAGACGCCCAATAGATGCTCATTGCTGATAGTACGGATTTAATGATTTGTATACGTCCAGCATAAGATAATGAGATTCCTTCCCAACCATTAATACGAGCATCAATATTCAATAAAAGTGGTTGACAATCGGATATAGACAATCTAGAAGACAGTAGAGGGAGGCCCAAGTACCTCATTGGTAGTTGGCCCTCCTGGAAGCCCATAATTGCTAAGATCTGATCCTTCCAGCCTTGTGCTGATCGAGAGATAATGACATGGCTTTTTTGTACATTCAGTCGAAGTCCCGACCATTCTGCAAATCGGTCCAACCCCCTCTTGAGGATCCTGAGAGAATCCAAGTCAGCTCTACAGAAAAGTAGGAGGTCGTCGGCGAAAACCAACTAGAAGACTTTGGCCGGCTCACATTTCATGTGGTAAGAGAATTGCAAATCCTGTTCAATAAGTTGTAATAATCCCAAATGCAAGACTTCCATAATGAGAACAAAAAGATAGGGAGATAGAGGGTCTCCCTGTCTTAATCCACGTGCTCCTGTGAAGAAACCGTGAGGGTTTCCATTAAGACCAATCGAGAATGCCGCCGTCGTTACACACTCCTCAATCCATTTGGTGAACGTTTGGGGGAAACCAAATAATTGCAAGACCGCAAGTAGGAAATCCCACTCCACAGTATCATATGCCTTCCTTATATTGACTTTTAGGGTACAGCGAGGTGGGAGCCTCACCTGGTTATATCCCATGAGCAGTTCCTGTGCCAATAGAATATTGTCCCCAATGCTACGCCCTGGAATAAACGCTCCCTGACAGGGACTAATTATCTTGTCCAGGACTCAGTCGTTGGACAAGTAATTTCGCAATAATTTTGTGTAACACATTACAGCACGAAATTGGCCTAAAATCACCAACAGTCATAGGAGTGTGTACCTTTGGTATTAGTGCCAAAAGTGTGGAGTTGACTTGTTTGAGAAGTTTACCAGTACTAAAGAATTCCAATACCCCCTTTGTAACTTCCTGTCCCACCACTGGCCAGGCTGCTTTAAAGAATCCTGATGAATATCCATCAGGTCCCGGGGCCTTGTCCTCTGCAATGTCAAATACTGCTTGCTTCACATCATCCGGTGTGAACGTCGATATAAGATGGCCAGCCTCCTCATTAGAGAGAACATGTCTTGCCCACGGTCTGAGAAAGCCAATATCCAACGTTATCTGTCGTTTGTTACCGCCCAAGAGGTTTTGACAGTAACGGACAAATTCATTGATAATATCTTCTGGTTCAGTGTCAAATTCATCATTTATCTGCAGTATCCTCCTTGCCACCCTTCTCTGAGCAATTTTACGAAAGAAAATCCGAGAGCATTGGTCACCCCCCCTTCATCCACTGCATCTTGGCTCGCTGTTGCAGCATGATTTGTTCCAGTTTTGCCGCTTTTGTATATACCAGGCGGCAGCAGTGTTCTAATTGTAAAAAGGCCTCATTCTGTCTATGTTCACCAGAATTTACCCCCAGTGTACAGCAGGTCTGGCAACATAACATAATGGGGACACCTATGTATGCCGTAACAAAGAAATTCAAAGCACTTAAACCGGTGTTTACAGAGCAGAGGAGGAAAAAGGGGGACTTATCACACAATGTCCAACTGGCAAAAGGGTTTCTTAAGATGGCGCAAGTACTTGTTACTTCAAACATGCAGGATGAACTATTCTTACAGTTGGAACACTATTGCCGGGTAGTATTAGCTAAAGCAGCTAAACTTGAACAGGGTATGCTTCAACAGAGATAAAAAATGCAGTGGATGAAGGGGGGTGACCAATGCTCCCGGGTGTTCTTTCGTAAGATTGCTCAAAGGAGATCAACGAGGAGAATCTTACAAATCAATGATGATCATGGAGCCACTCACACAGATCCAGGAGTAGTAATTAATGAGTTTGTCATGTACTACCAAAATTTACTTGGTGGGGAACGACGAAGAGACATGATAGATCTTCGATTCCTGCGACCATGGGCTATACATATATTGAGTGAAGATGATGTCAACTCCTTAGTCTTGCCATTCACACATACGGATGTCAAGCAGACGATTTTTCACATTGCTGAAGATAAGGCACTTGGGCCGGACGGGTATTCATCAGGCTTTTCAAAGCTGCATGGCCGATAGTAGGACAGGAGGTGTCTTCAGCAGTATTGGATTTCTTTAATACGGGCCGAATTTTGAAGCAAATAAATACTACACTTTTGGCGCTCATACCAAAGGTACATTCCCCTATGAATGTTGGTGATTTTCGTCCTATATCTTGTTGCAATGTACTGTACAAAATTATTGCCAAGCTCCTTGTCCAATGGTTGAGTGTGATACTGGACAAACTTATTAGTCCGTGCCAAGCGGCGTTTGTACCCAGAAGAAGCATAGGGGACAATATTATTTTGGCGCAGGAACTGTTTACGGGATATAACCAGACCCATTTACCACCCCGGTGTGCTTTAAAAGTGGACATTCGGAAGGCATATGATACGGTGGAGTGGGACTTCCTGATTGCTGTGATGGAGTTATTTGGGTTCCCTCATACATTCGTGAAATGGATTGA
>NW_011628136.1:13409-25720 GCF_000512975.1 Sesamum indicum | reverse complement strand
CAAGAATTACGAGAGGAGATGCTGGGAGTACTCGGGTTTCAAGAGGGAGTTTTACCGATGAGGTATTTGGGGCTACCTCTTTTATCTTCTCGATTAACAATTGCTGATTGTAATCCATTATTATTGAAAATTGATAAACGCATTCCGGGATGGGAAGGTATGGTTCTTTCTTATGCTGGTAGGGTGCAGATTATTAAATCTGTACTCTTGTCGCTGAGTTTATATTGGTCATCGGCGTTCATCCTGCCAAAGAAAATTACTAACGAAATTGAGAAGAGACTGCGTTTTTTCTTGTGGAAGGGGACAACAAACAGTCGTTATGCGAAGGTAGCATGGAAAGATCTATTCCGACCGAAGGATGACGGAGGACTAGGATTCAAGGATATTGCTATCTTGAATCGTGCATTAATGACAAAGAAACTCTGTGATATCATCAGGTGCGATAGGACCTCAATTTGGGTTGAATGGCTTTACCAGGATCGGTTACGAGACACCTCCATTTGGACGATTAAAGAGCATGGAGACTCATGGGGTTGGCAGAAAATTCTACATCTACGGGTTTTCCTCCGCCCTATGGTGGACTATCAAATCGGCGACGGGAGAACATTTTACCTTTGGTAGGACCCATGGCATTATCTCGGACCGCTTAGTGTCACATTTCCACGGGGACCGAGGCTACTCGGATTGGAGGAATCAGCCAGACTGAGCACGGTGATTAGTGAAGGAGAGTGGCAGTGGCCTCCTATCACAGATTTTGAGTGTCTGGAGATCACACATGGTTTACCCACCATCCATGGAGGGGAGGACCACATTATTTGGAGATTTGATCAGGGAAAACCCACAACTCAGGCTCTATACAGGCTTTTTGATCCCACAGGATCGAAAGTAGGCTGGTCTTCACTACTTTCGGGATCACTGAAGATTCCACGTCATTCGTTCATCCTATGGCTTGCTATTCTAGGCAAATTGGCTACGATGGACAAACTATGGTTAGCACACCTTGGCCCATGTATTCTATGTAATGAGGGAGCGACGGAGACACATGGCCACTTATTCTTTCAGTGTAGATTTAGTCAACAGTGTCTTACAGCAATTCGGAGAATGGTACGTATTCTTGGCCCAATAGAGACTGGATAACGGATATTGAATGGGCTTCCCAAAGATGGAGAGGTAAGCATATTGTTAACATATCTTATCGAGCAATATTAGCATCATGTGTTTACCACATTTGGAGGGAGAGAAACTTGAGACGATTCAAGCACACCGAGAGGACACCTAGCACCATGGCTTTATTGATTGTTGAGGATATCAGGCAGCGGATCCTTAGTATCTCACCACCTAGATCAGTCAGTACACGAGCTTTATATAGACTGTAGCGTATCCCTTGGCCTGTTGAGGGAGAAACCAGCTGATAACCACATTGTTGTACTGTACTATTATTTTATTATACTTAATGAAACTTATATTTACCCAAAAAAAATAATAACTACAAGTAAATATAAAAGGAAAACAAACTTGTTTTAATAAAACCGTGCAAAACAGCTAACTTTTGAACGTTCTTAGAATTCGACGAAACTTGACCCAAACGTTGGTCTAAACCCAAAAATTTGTGTGGTAAATTTGCTAAGCGTAATAATAACTACAAGTTAGTAATAGAAGGGAAACAAACTTGCTTTAACAAAACCATGCAAAACAGCTAACTTTATAACGTTCTCAGAATTCGACGAAACTTGACCCAATCGCAGTTCTAGACCCAAGCATTTGTATTTTAATTTTTCTAAGCGTATACAAGTTAGTATAAAAGGAAAACAAATTTGGTTTAGTAAAATCGTGCAAAACTGCTAAATTTTGAACGTTCTCAGAATTCGACGAAACTTGACCCAGACGTTGGTCTAGACCCAAGTATGTGTTGTAAATTTGTTAAGCGTAATAATAATTACAAGTTAGTATAAAAGGAAAACAAACTAGTTTTAATAAAAACGTGCAAAACAGCTAAATTTTGAGCATTCTCAGAATTCGACGAAACTTGACCCAAACGTAGGTCTAGACCCAAGAGTTTGTGTGTTAAATTTTCTAAGCGTAATAATAACTACAAGTTACTATAAAAATAAACCGTGCAAAACTGCTAAATTATAAGCGTTCTTAGAATTCGATGAAACTTGACCCAAACGAATGTCTAGACCCAAGAAATTGTGTGTTAAGGGCTTCACTACTTTCGGGGTCGCTAAAGATTCCACATCACTTATTCATCCTATGGCTTGCTATTCTTGGCAAGCTGCCTACGACAGACAAACCATGGTTATCTCACTTTGGCGATTGCATACTTTGTAATGAGGGGGCAATAGAGACACATTCACACCTTTTCTTCTAGTGCAGATTTAGCCGACAGTGTCTCTCAGCAATTCGGAGAAAGGTACAATTGCATTGGCCCAATAGAGACTGCGCGAACGACATTGAGTGGGCTTCTCGCAGATGGAGGGGTAAGCACATCGTTAACATAGCTTATCGAGCACTACTAGCATCTTCTGTTTACCACATTTGGAGGGAGAGAAACCTGAGACGTTTTGAGCACATTGAGAGGACTCCGAGCACCATGGCGTTATTGATAGTTGATGATGTCAGGCAACGGATCATTAGTATTTCATTAGCTAGTTTTGTCAGTACACGAGCTTTGTATAGACTATGCGTATCCCTTGGCCTATCGAGGAAGAAATCACCTGATGATCACTTTGTTGTACTGTACCATTTTTTACTTAATAAAAATTACATTTACCAAAAAAAAAAATTTGTGTGTTAAATTTCCTAAGCGAAATAATAACTATAAGTTAGTATAAAAGGAAAACAAACTTGCTTTAATAAAATCGTGCAAATCAACTAAATTTTGAACGTTCTTAGAATTCGCAGATGATCTCCTCCTCTTTTGTAAAGCTGACAAGGACTCGGTTAGAACCCTAAAGGTGGGATTGGACAGGTTTGCAGAATGGTCGGGCTCCGATTGAATATTTAAAAGAGTCACCTAATTATCTCCCGGTCTGCACAAGAAAGGAAAAAATAGCTACTATCGATCTTGGGCTTCCAGGAGGGGCAACTCCCAATGAGGTACTTGGGCCTACCTCTAATCGCATCTAGGCTTTCTATCTCTGATTGTCAGCCACTTTTATCTAAAATTGATGCTCGTATTGCTGGTGGGGAGGGAATGTCATTATCATATGCTGGTCGGGTACAAATCATAAAAATAGTTCTTTCAGCATTGAGCTTGTATTGGGCTTCTGCATTCATATTACCAAAGGCGGTTATTAAGGAAGTGGAGAAACGCCTACGACTATTCCTCTGGAAAGGCACTTCAAGCACAGGATATGCCAAAGTTGCGTGGAAGGGGGACAGGGTATAAAAGATATTGGTATACTCAACCAAGCTCTAATGATAAAGAAATTGTGTGACGTCATTAGATGTGACCGAACGTCTATCTGGGTTGAGTGGCTACAACGTGGACGACTTCGAAATAATTCCATTTGGACAGTTGATGAGAAGGGAGGATCGTGGACTTGGAGAAAGATGCTTCGACTACGCAACCTCATCCAACCAATGGTGGAGCTGCAAATTGGAGATGGGAGAAGCTTCTATCTTTGGAAGGATCCATGACATCATCTTGGACCCCTGATTACTAGATTTCCACTTGGACCGAGACTACTTGGGCTTGATGAATCTACCAAGCTTCATATGGTTATAGTTGACGGCCAATGGCACTAGCCTCTCATTATGGAATTGGAATGCCTTCAGATTATCTACACATTACCCTGATTCATGGTGGTGAGGATAGAATCATTTGGCGGTTTCCCGATGGGCGTCCCACTGCACAAGCTCTGTACCGGCTTCTTTGCCCACCAGGACCAAAAGTAGGATGGACTTCACTACTTTCGGGTTCGTTGAAGATTCCACGATATCCTTTATCTTATGGATGGCTATTCAGGAAAAATTACCGACGACGGATAAACCTTGGCTCACACACCTTGGAGGGTGTATTCTTTGTGATGGGGACGTAGAAGAGACACATTCCCACTTGTTCTTTCGATGTCGATTCAGTAGACGATGCCTCTCAGCACTACGACAAATTATTCGATTAACGTGGCCCAATAGAGAATGGGTAAGGGATGTGGAATGGGCAACTAGGAAATGGAGAGGGAAACATATCATCAATATTGCATATAGAGCGCTACTTGGGTCATTCGTTTACCATATATGGCGGGAAAGAAACTCGAGACGGTTCCAACAGATTGAGCATTCAGAAAAGATATTGGCTTCTTTTATTGTTGACGATATTAGACAGAGGATTTTGAATGTCAATCTACCTAGGTCCATTAGTACATGTGCTCTTTATAGACTATAGTGCATCCCTTGGTCTGTCGAGGGATAGCCAATTGATTGTTGTACTGTACTATTATTTACTTAATGAAACTTATCTTTACCGAAAAAAAAAAACTTGACCCAAACGTTGGTCAAGACCCAAGCAATTGTGTGGTAAATTTGATAAGCGTAATAATAACTACAAGTTAGTATAAAAGAGAAACAAGCTTGTTTCAATAATTCATGTAAAACAGCTAAATTTTGAGCGTTTTTAGAATTCGACGAAACTTTTTTTTTTTTGGGTAATTGTAAATTTCATTAATAAAGAGTAATGGTACAGTACAACATGGGATTATCAACTGGTTTCTCCCTCTACCCAAGGGATACGCCATAATCTATACAATGCTCGTGTACTGACTGACGATGCTAAATCAACGCTAAAAATCCTCTGTCTGACTCATTGATGATAAAGGCACTGACGACTAAATCTGCATTGGAAGAATAAATGTGGATGAGATTCCGTAGCTCCCTCATCGCACAGTATGCACACCCCCAGGTGGGATAGCCATGATTTGTCTGTGGTAGGAAGTTTGCCTAGGATTGCTAGCCATAAGATGAACGAATGGCGAGGAATCTTCAAGGAGCCCAAAAGTAGTGAAGACCATCCTACTTTCGGCTCGGGGTGAGTGAATAATCGGTAGAGGGCCTGAGTAGTAGGTTGCCCTTCGTCACATCTCCACACCACCCGATCCTCTCCTCCGAGAATAAGCGGTAGGTTATGTGTGATTTCCAAACATTCAAACTCGGTGATGGTAGGCCATTGCCATTCTCCTACTGGAATCACCAAGCTGAGTTTTGCTGATTCTTCAAGTCTAAGATGGCGGGGACCTCGAGGGAATCGCTCGATAAGTGGACCCAAGTGATGCCACGGGTCCTGCCAAACAAAGAATCTGTCTCCATTTCCAATCTGGTAATCCACGATAGTGCGAAGGAAAGGACGTAGCCTGAGTATTTTTCGCCATCCCCAAGAACCTCCATGTTCACGAATAGTCCAAATCGATCTCTCACGTAATCGGTCTTGGTAGAGCCACTGAACCCATATGGATGTCCTGTCACACTGGATAACATCACATAGTTTCTTGCTCATTAATGCGCGATTCAAGGTGGAGATGTCCTTGAACCCAAGTCCCCCCTCATCCATCGGTCGACACACATCTTTCTAGGCTACCTTAGCGTACCCACTGGACGTCGTACCCTTCCATAGGAAAGTCCTCAACCTCTTCTCAATTTCATGGATGACTTTCTTAGGTAGTATGAATGCAGAAGCCCAATATAAGCTCAATGCTGAGAGCACAGATTTGATGATTTGTACCCGCCCAGCATATGATAATGAAATCCCTTCCCATCCATTAATACGTGCATCAATTTTTGAGATAAGCGGTTGGCAATCAGAGATGGTCAGCCTAGACGAGATTAAGGGAAGACCCAGGTACCTCATTGGAAGGTGGCCCTCCTGAAAGCCCAAAATATCGAACATCTGGTCCTTCAAATTTTGAGCCGAATGTGAAATGATTAAGTGACTTTTTTGGACATTCAACCGAAGGCCCGACAACTCCGCAAACCAGTCCAATCCCTCTTTGAAGACTCTGATGGAGTCTAAGTCAGCTCTGCACAGTAAGAGGAGGTCGTCTGCAAATCCCATCTGAAAAACCTTAGAACTCTCACACTTCCAATGATAAGTGAATTGGATGTCCTGCTCAATTCGTTGACAGAATCCCAGATGTAAAGCTTCCATAACAAGAACAAACAGATAAGGAGAAAGTGGGTCTCCCTCTCGTAGTCCTCTCGCTCCAGCAAAGAACCCATGAGGTTTTCCATTGAGCCCAATCGAGAATGATGTCGTGGAAACACACTCCTCAATCCACCTTGTAAACGTAGGTGGAAACCCGAACAGCTGCAAAACTGCTAACAGGAAGTCCCACTCCACCGTATCATAGGCCTTCCTGATATCCACTTTAAGTGCGCATCTCGGGGGTAGGCGCATCTGGTTATATCTCGAGAATAATTCCTGGGCTAACATAATGTTGTCCCCAATGCTTCTTCCCGGAATAAAAGCTGTCTGACATGGGCTAACTATCTTGTCCAGTAGTAGCACACTAATTTTTTGGACGAGTAGTTTCGCAATGATCTTGTATAAAACATTGCAGCAAGAAATTGGTCTAAAATCATTAACCGACATAGGAGTATGTACCTTTGGGATCAGGGCCAAGATCGTGGAGTTGATCTGCTGCAGAAGTTTTCCGGTAGAAAAGAAATCTAGTACCGCCCTCGTAACTTCTTCCCCAACCACAGGCCAAGCCGTCTTGAAAAACCTTGACGAGTAACCATTAGGTCACGGTGCCTTGTCATCAACAATATCGAACACTGCTTGCTTCACATCATCCGCCGAGAGTGGAAGGAGTAATTGATTAGCTTCCTCATCAGTGATACAGTGCCTTGCCCACGGTCTAAGATAACGAATATCCACTGACAGCCGTCTTCTGGTGCCTCCTAATAGGTTCTGATAGTATGAGACAAACTCATGGGCGACCTCCCCTAGATTCGTGTGTGTGAAACCATTCTCATCATTGATCTGTAAGATTCTTCTCATTACTCGTCTCTGTGCAATTTTACAAAAGAAAACCCGGGAACATTGGTCTCCGTCTTTCATCCACTGCATCTTGGCTCTGTTGCAGCATAATTTGTTCGAGTTTTGCCACTTTAGCATAAACGATTCGACAACAATGCTCCAGAAGTAAATATAGCTCATTTTGTCAGTCAGAGCTCACCAACTGTTGTGCCTCATCAAGAAGACCTTTGGCTAGTTGGACATTCATCGTCAAATCTCCCTTATTTCTCCTTTGTAGTCTAAAGACTGGTTTAAGTGCCTTCAGTTTACGTGTCACAGCATACATAGGAATACCAACAATCTCATGATGCCAAATATTCTGCACATTGTGGATAAACTCGGGTGAATGGGCCAGATAGTTATCAAATCGAAACATGCCTCCATTATGATGTTGTATATCCCCATGTAAAACCAGTGGAGAGTGGTCAGAGGTCCGTGGAGTAAGGCTGTGATAATATGCGCTCGGGAACCTTGCCAGCCAGCGGTCATTAATAAGAATCCGATCCAGCCGCTTCCATAAACTCCTCATAGACGTACTGCAATTATGCCACGTGAACCATTCACCTTGCATAGGAAGTGGGATCAGCCCCGCCTCTAGAATACCAGCATTAAATTCTTCGGTGGCCATCCTTATATCTCCTGAGATGCCACATACTTCGTTAAGGTCACGTACTGCATTAAAATCCCCTCCCACCATCCACGGGATGTCAGAGCATTGCTGAGATAGCGTCTCCAGTGCCGTCCATAAATTCCGACGATCAATCACCTCAGATGCCCCATAAACAACAGTGATAATAACAGATTCATTGTCAGCCATCTTAGTAACCCGACAGTGAATAAATTGGTCTGCCGAGTCTAAGATATGGACATCAACAATATTCTCGTCCCAAGCTATCCAGATGCGATTACCAACAGAAGAATAATCGACAAACCATTTCCAATGTGGAAGTAAAAACGATTGAATATGCATAACATTATTCAAACGAACACGAGTTTCAAGAATGCCAAGGAAGTGTAACCTGTATTCAGAGACCAAGTCCTTCAAAGCGAGTTGATGGTCTCGTTTGTTCAGCCCACGGACATTCCACACAGCGATGTTCAACATGGATCATCGACCTTGGGGCTGCTTGTGTTAGGACCCCCTGAATGCTCACCTGCATCATCAATTAAATGCAAAGCGTCAAAAGCATTATAAATAACAATTGCCTTACCTCTCTCTTCTTGCTTGGAGTGGTTCTGGTCCACATGTCTATTTCCCGCATGTGCTTTGGGTATATCTTCAACCACTGGTTTCATCGTCTCACGTCCCTTAGTCGGAAGTTGCGGTTGTGCTACATTGACTTTCGGCACATACACATTTACTGTTGGCTTCGTCGGTTTGCGGGTTTTGTTTAGTGCGCAATCCTTGTTCGAATGTCCCAATGACATGCACGCTGTGCACTTTGGCGGGAGCCATTCGTACTCAACGTCAACTTTGCAAGGTGTCTCCCCTCCTTCTTCATCAGGTGCCATGACAATAATATGTTTATGCAACTTTTGTGTGGCATCAATCATCACACATACACGAGCAAAGTCCAGTCTCGTGCATGCTCTTGTAATTGCGTCGGGGTAAAGGGGCTTCCCCACACCACTCCCTACAGTGCTCAATCCTTCTGTCGTCCAAAATTCCATCGGAAGGTGTCGTAATTTAATCCAGACGGGCACTTGTGTATGCTTCAACTTTCTCATGGCCATCCCCGGTTCCCACTTTTGAAGTACTATCGGCTGCCCTTGGAACAACCACGGGCCTCCCTCAATTATCTCCTCCATATCAAAAACTGTTTTAAACTGAAAAAAGAAGAATCCGTTTGTGGTCGCTGTCACCTCCCTTAGTGCTGGCCAGACCGAATGTAACTGTTTTTAACTGAAAAAAGAAGAATCCGTTTGTGGTCGCTGTCACCTCCCTTAGTGCTGGCCAGACCGAATGTGCAAACTCCTTAAGGTGATGATAATATGGCCGTTTGCCCAAGAAATAGCCAACTGCAGTAGATTTCCAACGTTTAGACCCATTACGTACCGCATCTAAAGAAGGTCGCACGACAACCTCTCCGTTCTGCATTGTTGGGGCAATGAATGATAAGGTTTTCCGGGTCGAATGATTAAATGCATGCGCTATTTTGTCGTCGATAATTGTATCCGGGTATGCGTGCAACGGGATGTTTCCAACGTACAATCCCGTTGGAACAGGAGCATCATGCATAGCTTGTTTTCTTTCCACAGAATTGCTGACATCAGCCCTATTTTTGCATGTGTCCGCGCTGATGTCAGCCCTAGCTTTCCTTGTATCATCGATGATGTCAGCCCTAGATTTGATAGTGTAATTGCTGACATCAGCCCTAGATGCACCTGTGTCATCAGCCCTAGGAGCAGCGATGATGTCAGCCCTAGCAGCAGCGATGATGTCAGCCCTACTAGATTATTACGGTTAGAAAAATTTACCACACAAGTTCTTGGGTCTAGACCAACGTTTGGGTCAAGTTTCGTCGAATTCTGAGAAAGTTTAAAATTAAGCTGTTTTGCACGGTTTTATTAAAGCAAGTTTGTCTCCTTTTTATACAAACATGAAGTTATTATTTTGCTTAGCAAATTTACCATACAAATTCTTATGTCAGGACCAACGTTTGGGTAACGTTTCGTCGAATTTTGAGAACGTTCAAAATTTAGCTGTTTTGCAAGGTTTTATTTCAGCAAGTTTGTTTCCATTTTATAAAAACTTGTAGTTATTATAATTTAAGCATAGAAAATTCACCACACAAATTCTTATGTCCAAACCAACATTTGGGTGAATTTTCGTCGAATTCTGAGAATATTCAAAATTTAGCTATTTTGCACGGTTTTATTAAAGCAAGTTTGTTTCTATTTCATACAACCTTGTAGTTATTATTATGCTTAGCAAATTTACCACACAAATTCTTATGTTCCGACCAACGTTTTGGTCAAGTTTGATCAAATTCTGAGAACGTTCAAAATTTAGCTATTTTGGACGGTTTTATCTTTCCGCCGGCAACCGCGACTTCTCAATCCCAAATCGAGCCTCCCATCGTCGTTTCAGTTCGTTCAGAGCATCCATTGCCTGTGAGTCGCCATGGTCGATTACCTTGTGTGCGAGAGTGAGGAACTCGTCCAAGTTGAAGTCGCGTGGCGACGAAGACCCATTTCCGCCATTGTTGACGGCGCGAGACCTCAGTTCCAGATCCGGCTGTTCACCGCCCATTTCTTCACCATTTCTCGTCACCGACGTTCCTTCCACCTCCACAGACGTTGGGCTACCATGGGAGACACCTTCAGTCGCCGGATCAGAGGAGGCCGACTCTTCTTCTTCCATGGCGAGTTCTTCTTCGCGCAGCAACTGTTCATCTTCCTCCCCTCCATCCCCGGCCACCGGACGGCTGTCGGCGTCCTCTCCACCATAGTCGTCGCCGGCCGGCGCTTCTCCTCCATCGCCGGTCGGAGTTTTCATGGGGAAGACAATAGTGTGTGTAATAGGTGGTGTAGTAGTGTGTGTAGTAGGGAGAGAATTTTTAGTGAGAGAATTTTTGCATCACATTTGTGTGTCTCTCTTTTGCGAATTCGACGAAACTTGACCCAAAAGAAGGTCTAGACCCAAGAATTTGTGTGATAAATTTCCTAAGCGTAATAATAACTACAAGTTAGTATAAAACGGAAACAAACTTGCTTTAATAAAACCGTGCAAAATAGCCATATTTTGAACGTTCTCAGAATACGACGAAACTTGACCCAAACGTTGGTCTAGACCTAAGTATGTGTTGTAAATTTGTTAAACGTAATAATAACTACAAGTTAGTATAAAAGGGAAACAAACTAGTTTTAATAAAAACGTGCAAAACAGCCAAAATTTGAACGTTCTCAAAATTTGACGAAACTTGAACCAAACGTTGGTCTAGACCCAAGCATTTGTGTTTTAAATTTGTTAAGCGTAATAATAACTACAAGTTATTATAAAAGGAAAACAAAGTTGTTTTAATAAAATCGTGGAAAATAGCTAAATTTTGAGCGTTCTCAGAATTCGACGAAACTTGACCCAAACTTAGGTCTAGACCCAATAATTTGTGTGTTAAATTTCCTAAGCGAAATAATAACTACAAGTTAGTATAAATGGGAAACAAACTTGATTTAATAAAACCGTACAAAACAATTAAATTTTGAATGTTTTCAGAATTCGACGAAACTTGACCCAAACGTTAGTCTAGACCAAAGCATTTGTGTTGTAAATTTGCTAAGGGTAATAGTAACTACAAGTTAGTATAAAAGGGAAACAAACTTGCTTAAATAAAATCGTGCAGATCAACTAAATTTTGAACGTTCTCAGAATTCGACGAAACTTGGCCCAAATATTGGTCTAAACCCAAGCATTTGTGTCGTAAATTTGCTAAGCGTAATAATAACTACAAGTTAGTATAAAAGGGAAACAAACTTGCTTTAATAAAACCGTGCAAACAAGCTAACTTTTGAACGTTCTTAGAATTCGACGAAACTTGACCCAATCGTAGTCTAGACCTAAGCATTTCTATTGTAAATTTTCTAAGCGTAATAATAACTACAAGTTAGTATAAAAGGAAAACAAACTTGGTTTAATAAAACCGTGCAAAACTGCTAAATTTTGAACATTCTCAGAATTCGATGAAACTTGACCCAGACGTTGGTCTAGACCCAAGTATGTGTCGTAAATTTGTTAAGCATAATAATAACTACAAGTTAGTATAAAACGAAAACAAACTAGTTTTAATAAAAACGTGCAAAACAGCTAAATTTTGAGCGTTATCAGAATTCGACGAAACTTGACCCAAACGTAGGTCTAGACCCAAGAATTTGTGTGTTAAATTTCTTAAGCGAAATAATAACTACAAGTTAGTATAAAAGGGAAACAAGCTTGTTTCAATAAAACCTGCAAAACAACTAAATTTTAAGCGTTCTTAGAATTCGACGAAACTTGACCCAAACTTAGGTCTAGACCCAATAATTTGTGTGTTAAATTTCCTAAGCGAAATAATAACTACAAGTTAGTATAAATGGGAAACAAACTTGATTTAATAAAACCGTACAAAACAATTAAATTTTGAATGTTTTCAGAATTCGACGAAACTTGACCCAAACGTTAGTCTAGACCAAAGCATTTGTGTTGTAAATTTGCTAAGGGTAATAGTAACTACAAGTTAGTATAAAAGGGAAACAAACTTGCTTAAATAAAATCGTGCAGATCAACTAAATTTTGAACGTTCTCAGAATTCGACGAAACTTG
>NW_011628136.1:9397-12849 GCF_000512975.1 Sesamum indicum | reverse complement strand
TTGCTGATTCTTCAAGTCTAAGATGGCGAGGACCTTGAGGGAATCGCTCGATAAGTGGACCCAAGTGATGCCACGGGTCCTGCCAAACAAAGAATCTGTCTCCATTTCCAATCTGGTAATCCACGATAGAGCAAGGAAAGAACGAAGCCTGAGTATTTTCCGCCATCCCCAAGAACCTCCATGTTCACGGATAGTCCAAATCGATCTATCACGTAATCGGTCTTGGTAGAGCCACTGAACCCATATGGATGTTCTGTCACACTGGATAACATCACATAATTTCTTTCTCATTAATGCGCGATTCAAGGTGGAGATATCCTTAAACCCAAGTCCCCCCCATCCATCGGTCGACACACATCTTTCCAGGCTACCTTGGCGTAACCACTAGATGTCGTACCCTTCCATAGGAAAGTCCTCAACCTCTTCTCGATTTCATTGATGACTTTCTTAGGTAATATGAATGCAGAAGTCCAATATAAACTCAATGCTGAAAGCATAAATTTGATGATTTGTACCCGCCCAACATATGATAATGAAATCCCTTCCCATCCATTAATACGTGCATCAATTTTTGAGATAAGCGGTTGGCAATCAGAGATGGACAACCTAGACGAGATTAAGGGAAGACCCAGATACCTCATTGGAAAGTGGCCCTCCTGAAAGCCCAAAATCTCCAACATCTAGTTTTTCAAATTTTGAGCCGAACGTGAAATGATTAAGTGACTTTTTTGAACATTCAGCCGAAGGCCCGACAACTCCGCAAACCAGTCCAATCCCTCCTTGAAGACTCTGATGGAGTCTAAGTCAGCTCTGCAGAATAAGAGGAGGTCGTCTGCAAATCCCATCTGAAAAACCTTAGAACTATCACACTTCCAATGATAAGTGAATTGGATGTCCTGATCAATTCATTGCAAGAATCCCAGATGTAAAGCTTCCATAACAAGAACAAACAGATGAGGAGAAAGTGGGTCTCCCTGTCGTAGTCCTCTCGCTCCAGAAAGAACCCATGAGATTTTCCATTGAGCCCAATCGAGAATGATGTCATGAGATGCAAGAATTCGACGAAACTTGACCCAAACGAAGGTCTAGACCCAAAAATTTGTGTGACAAATTTTCTAAGCGTAATAATAACTACCAGTAAATATAAAGGAAAAAAACAAGCTTGTTTTAATAAAACCGTGCAGAACAGCTATATTTTGAACGTTTTCACAATTTAACGAAAGGTGACCCAAACGTTGGTCTAGACCCAAGTATTTGTGTTGCAAATTTGCTAAGCGTAATAATAACTTCAAATTAGTATAAAAGGGAAACAAACTTGTTTCAATAAAACCGTGCAAAACAGCTAAATTTTGAACGTTCTCAGACTTCGATGAAAATTGACCCAAACGTTGGTCTAGACCCAAGCATTTGTGCTGTAAATTTCTTAAGCGTAATGATAACTACAAGTTAGTATAAAAGGGAAACAAATTTGTTTTAATAAAACCATGGAAAACAGCTAAATTTTGAGCGTTCTCAGAATTCGACGAAACTTGACCCAGACGTAGGTCTAGACCCAAGAATTTGTGTGTTAAATTTTCTAAGCAAAATAATAACTACAAGTTAGTATAAAAGGGAAACAAACTTGCTTTAATAAAACTGTGCAAAACAGTTAAATTTTGAATGTTCTCAGAATTCGACGAAACTTGACCCAAATGTTGGTCTAGACCCAAGCATTTGTGTTGTAAATTTGTTAAGCGTAGTAATAACTACAAGTTAGTATAAAAGGAAAACAAACTTGTTTTAATAAAACCGTGGAAAACAGCTAAATTTTGAGCGTTCTCAGAATTCGACGAAACTTGACCCAAACTTAGGTCTAGACCAAAGAATTTGTGTGTTAAATTTCCTAAGCAAAATAATAACTACAAGTTAGTATAAAAGGGAAACAAACTTGATTTAATAAAACCGTGGAAAACAGTTAAATTTTGAATATTTTCAGAATTCAAAGAAACTTGACCCAAATGTTGGTCTAGACCAAAGAATTTGTGTTGTAAATTTGCTAAGGGTAATAGTAACTACAAGTTAGTATAAAAGCGAAGCAAACTTGCTTAAATAAAACCGTGCAAAACAACTAAATTTTGAACGTTCTCAGAATTCGATGAAACTTGACTCAAACGTAGATCTAGACCAGAGCATTTGTGTTATGCATTTGCTAAGCGTAATAATAACTACAAGTAAATATAAAAGGGAAACAAACTTGTTTTAATAAAATAGTACAAAACAGCGATATTTTGAACGTTCTTAGAATTTGACGAAACTTGACCCTAAGGTTGGTGTAAACCCAAGCATTTGTGTCGTAAATTTGCTAAGCGTAATAATAACTACAAGTTAGTATAAAAGGGAAACAAACTTGCTTTAATAAACCGTGCAAAACAGCTAGCTTTTGAACGTTCTCAGAATTCGACGAAACTTGACCCAATCGCAGGTCTAGACTCAAGCATTTGTATTGTAAATTTTCTAAGCGTAATAATAACTACAAGTTAGTATAAAAGGAAAACAAATTTGATTTAATAAAACCGTGCAAAACTGCTAAATTTTTAACATTCTCATAATTCGACAAAACTTGACCCAAACGTTGGTCTAGACCAAAGCATTTGTGTTGTAAATTTGCTAAGGGTAATAGTAACTACAAGTTAGTATAAAAGGGAAGCAAACTTGCTTAAATAAAACCGTGCAGAACAACTAAATTTTGAACGTTCTCAGAATTCGATGAAACTTGACCCAAACGTAGATCTAGACCCAAGCATTTGTGTTATGCATTTGCTAAGCGTAATAATAACTACAAGTTAATATAAAAGAAAAACAAACTTGTTTTAATAAAATAGTACAAAACAGCGATATTTTGAACGTTCTTAGAATTCGACGAAACTTGACCCAAAGGTTGGTGTAAACCCAAGCATTTGTGTCGTAAATTTGCTAAGCGTAATAATAACTACAAGTTAGTATAAAAGGGAAACAAACTTGCTTTAATAAAACTGTGCAAAACAGTTAAATTTTGAACGTTCTCAGAATTCGACGAAACTTGACCCAATCGCAGGTCTAGACCCAAGCATTTGTATTGTAAATTTTATGAGCATAATAATAACTACATGTTAGTATAAAAGGAAAACAAACTTGGTTTAATAAAACCAAGCAAAACTGCTAAATTTTGAACATTCTCATAATTCGATAAAACTTGACCCAAACGTTGGTCTAGACCCAAGTATGTGTTGTAAATTTGTTAAGCTTAATAATAACTACAAGTTAGTACAAAAGGGAAACAAACTAGTTTTAATAAAAACGTGCAAAATAGTTAAATTTTGAGCATTCTCAGAATTCGACGAAACTTGACCCAAACGTAGGTCTAGACCCAAGAATTTGTGTGTTAAATTTTCTAAGCGAAATAATAACTACAAGTTAGTATAAAAGGGAAACAA
>NW_011628136.1:7404-9385 GCF_000512975.1 Sesamum indicum | reverse complement strand
TAGACCCAAGAATTTGTGTGTTAAATTTTCTAAGTGAAATAATAACTATAAGTTAGTATAAAAGGGAAACAAACTTGCTTTAATAAAACCGTGCAAGATTAGGGTTTGGCGACATCAAAGGGGCATGTTCAACATGATAGAGTTCATTCGCCTTACCCATTCTGTAATCGACGAAGGAGATGCTGAATCAATGGCAGCACTTTTTTTTTCGGTAAATGTAAATTTCATTAATTTACATTTACCGAAAAAAAAAGTGCTGCCATTGATTCAGCATCTCCTTCGTCGATTAGTGAGTTGAAATCCAAATGGGAATCAAGATTTGGGAAGGAGGCAGTTATGCGATGTTTTTCGATAACGGCACCAGTCCTTCCTAAGCCTAGACGTCAAGTATGGCGAAACTTACTGCCGTCGTCGTTGTCGGTTGCAGATTCGATGGAAAACAGAATAGGAACGAAGGTTGATAATCAGTCGTCGCGCAGCAGCATTTCCGGCAAGATAGGTGAACTGATTTTGACGGAAACGTGGGTAAATATAGTGGGTCTGCTGCTGGCACGTTTCCGACCAATCTGACGGTTTTCCGACCGACGAATACAGTGAACAATGTGCTGCCGAAGAGAATTGGGAAGACGCCGGAATTTGCTGACGAGCATGACACAACATCTGATGCGGACGCTGACATCACTGCTGACCTATGTGATGATGTAAGTAATGACACAAGCGCTTATGCAACTGCTGATGTAATGCATGACATAAGCAATGCTATGGACAAAATTAGTACTCTTCCTACACAAGAACGCTCTTTTCCCACGGGTTTGTTTATGGGTAATATTCCGTTGAATACACACTCCAATATGAGCATTGATGACAAAATTGCTGATGCGTTCAATAATTCATCTCGGAAGACACTTTCATACATACCTCCAATAATACAAAATGGTGAAGTGGTGGTGAGACCTATGATGGAAACTATTCGCAATGGATCTACAAAATGGAAAACCACAGCGGTTGGTTATTTTTTGGGAAACGCCCGTATTTTTATCATGTTAAAGACTTTGCCTACTCCGTTTGGCCGGGATTGCAGGAGATAAAGGCTATAATGAATGGTTTTTTCTTCTTCCAGTTCAAAACTGTTGCATATATGGAAGAAGCAATTGCAGGAGGACCGTGGTTGTTTCAAGGACAATCAATTGCGATGCAGAAATGGGAGCCAGGGATGGTGATGAGGAAATTAAAACATACACAAGTCCCTATTTGGATAAAATTGAGACACTTACTGGTAGAATTATGGACTGAGGAGGGCCTCAGTATAGTGGCCAGCGGTATTGGCAAACCCCTATATCCAGATGCGATTACAACGGCATGCACGAGATTGGACTTCGCTCGTGTACGCGTGATGTCAGATGTGAGCTCAAAATTAACTAAACATATTATCATTATGACGCTGGACGAGGAAGGGGGAGAGACACCGTGCAAAATTGACGTGGAATATGAGTGGATACCTCGCAAATGTACAAACTGTATGACATTACGGCACTCGGTTAAGGACTATGCACTCAATAAACCATCCAAACCAATTATACCACCGGTGACTGTTTACGTTCCTATACCAGGAGTTGTGAGGCCGCCACCAGTGCCTGACCAGGAGACAATACCACCAGAATGAGAGATGGATAAGCAGAGAGATGGCCGTGAACCTCCTCGTGGTGGTGGCGAAAGGCCGAGTCGAAAGGGGAAGGGTATGAAAATTGTCGTATACAATACATTTGATGCTCTACACTTACTTGATGATGTAGATGAGATGTCACAGGGTCCTAATCAAAGCAGCCCCAATTCTGGTGACCCATGTTGAATGCAGCAATATGGAATGTTCATGGCCTAAACAAAAGAGACCATCAACTAGCAGTGAAGGATATTGTTGCTGAGTTCAGGTTACAATTCCTTGGTCTTCTTGAAACTCGTGTTCGTATTAATAATGTAGCTG
>NW_011628136.1:5469-7279 GCF_000512975.1 Sesamum indicum | reverse complement strand
GAGGGAGTTATGGGGTTCCCTAGTGACTATTGCCATGCAGACTGTTGATATCCCGTGGCTTATTGGAGGGGATTTCAATGCGGTACGAGATCTTAGTGAAATATGTGGAGCACCGGGAGACATTCGAATGGCAATGGAAGAGTTTAATGACTGCATTCAGAATGCAGGTTTACTACCATTACCCATGCAGGGAGAATGGTATACGTGGCATAACTGCAGTGCAAGTCCATGGAATCTTTGGAAAAGGTTGGAGCGAATGATGATTAATGATAGATGGATGGCTCGATTCCCAACATCTTTTTACACTAGCCTCAACCCACGTACTTCAGATCACTTACCGCTGGTTCTATACGGGGATAGTCAACAACAATATGGAGGTGTGTTTCGATTCGATAATTACCTCACCTTATCACCACCGTTTATTCCCAGTATGCAGCAGGTTTGGCAACATAACATTATTGGGGTGCCTATGTATGCGGTAACAAGAAAACACAAAGCACTTAAACTGGTTTTAGAGAGCAGAGGAGGAATAAGAAAGACTTATCACAAAATGTCCAGCTGGCTAAAGGGTTTCTTGAGATGGCACAACTGCTTGTCAGTTCTAACAGACAGGATGAATTATTCTTGCAGCTGGAACATTGTTGCGGATTCATACTAGGCAAAGCAGCCAAACTTGAACAAAGTATGCTCCAACAGCGAGCAAAAATGCAGTGGATGAAGGGGGTGACCAGTGCTCCCGGGTATTCTTTCGTAAGATTGCTCAACGGAGTTCGCGAGGAGAATCTTACAAATCAATGATGATCATGGAGCCACTTACACAGAACCACAAGCGGTAGTCGATGAGTTTGTCATGTACTACCAAAACCTGCTTGGTGGGGAAAGAAGGATAGACGTGATAGATCTACGGTTCCTTCGACCATAGGTTAGACATCTATTGAATGAAGAGGACATTAGCTCTTTCCTCTTGCAATTCACACCAGCGGATGTCAAGCAGGCAGTTTTTTACATTGCGGAGGATAAGGCACCAGGGCCGGACGGGTATTCATCGGGCTTTTTCAAAGCTGCATGGCCTATAGTGGGGCAGGAACTGACGTCGGCAGTGCTGGATTTCTTTACTACGGGACGAATTCTGAAGCAGATAAATACTACACTTCTGGCGCTTATACCCAAGGTACACTCTCTTATGATCGTTGGTGATTTTTGTCCTATATCTTGCTGTAATGTGTTATATAAGATTATCGCCGAACTCATTGTCCAATGATTGAGTGTGATATTGGACAAACTAATTAGTCCGTGCCAAATGGCATTTGTGCCCGGTCGAAGCATTGGAGACAATATTATGTTGGCGCAGGAGCTATTTATAAGCTACAACCAGGCCCGTCTACCACCCCGGTGTGCCTTAAAAGTGGACATTCGGAAGGCATACGACATGGTGGAGTGGGACTTTATGATCGCGGTGATGGAGTTATTTGGGTTCCCCTCTAATTTTGTGAAGTGGATTGAGGTGTGTGTTACTACAATTTGTTTTCTGTTGGGCTGAATGGGCAAGGCCAGAGGGCTTCGACAAGGAGATCCTCTTTCGCCATACTTGTTCGTGCTTGTAATGGAAGTACTACACTTGGGTTTCCTACAGTTGATTGATCAGGATGAATTATTTTCCTTCCACTGGAAATGTGATACATCCAGGGTTTTTCAGTTGGGCTTTGCTGATGACTTGTTGTTATTCTGTCATGCTGATATGGACTCTATTGGAGTCATTAACATAGGATTGGATCGATTTGCTATATGGTCGGGGCTCAGGCTGAACGTG
>NW_011628136.1:4534-5340 GCF_000512975.1 Sesamum indicum | reverse complement strand
GGTACAAATTATTAAATCTGTACTCATGTCGTTGAGTTTATATTGGGCATCGGCGTTCATACTGCTAAAGAAAGTTACAGACGAAATTGAGAAGAGGCTGTAAATTTTCTTGTGGAAAGGGACATCAACCAATGGTTATGCCAAGGTTGCGTGGAAAGACCTGTGTCGGCCGAAGGAGGAGGGAGGCCTAGGATTCAAGGATATTATTATCTTGAATCGTGCATTAATGGCTAAGAAACTATGTGATATCATCAGGTGCGATAGGACCTCGATATGGGTTGAATGGCTCTACCAAGGTCGTTTACGAGGTACTTCCATCTGGACGATTAGAGAGCATGGAGGATCATGGGTATAGCGCAAAATCCTCCGTTTACGGATCTTCCTCCAATCTATGGTGGATTATTAGATAGGAGATGTGAGGAGATTCTACTTATGGCAGGACCCATGGCATCATCTGGGACCCCTTAGTGACAGATTCCGACGTGGACCGAGGTTACTTGGATTGGAGGAGTCAGCTAAACTCAGTACGGTGATTAGTGGAGGAGAGTGGCATTGGCCCTCTATCACAGATTTTGAGTTTTGGAAATCACACATGTACTACCCACTATCCATGGAGGGGAGGACCGTATTATTTGGAGGTTCAATCATGGGCTTCCTACAGCCCACGCTCTTTACAGGCTTTTTGATCCACCTTGACCGAAAGTAGACTGGTCCTCGCTTCTTTCGGGATCCCTCAAGATTTCACGTCACTTATTCATCCTATGGCTTGCTATTCTTGGCAAGTTGGCTACGACGGATAAACCATG
>NW_011628136.1:2924-4402 GCF_000512975.1 Sesamum indicum | reverse complement strand
ACGGATATTACATGGGCGTCCCGGAAATGGAGGGGTAAGCACATTATTAACATGTCTTACCGAGTGCTATTAGCATCATGTGTTTACCACATTTGGAAGGAGAGGAATTTGAGACGATTCGAGCAAACCGAAAGGACACCCAGCACCATGGCAGTAGTAATTATTGAGGACATCAGGCAGCGGATACATAGCATTACTTTACCTAGTTTAGTCAGTACACGAGCTTTATTTAGACTTTGGCATATCCCTTGGCCTGTCGGGGAAAACACCAACTGATAACCACCATGTGTATTGTATTATTATTTTATTAATGAAACTTACATTTAACCAAAAAAAATAGACATAGGGGTGTTTTGCCTATTTTCAAATCAGAAGGGGGGCTTTTGCTGAGTTTTTAAATTACATGGGGGTTTTATGCAATTTGGCCCAAATAATTACACTGTCTTTCCATGAGATCTGATATAATTACACGTAGATCTCCTGTAGTTTGGAAATTTTACATTTAGTACTCATGAGGTTTGTTTTCGTCTAATAAATTTACCCATCTGTCACTTAAAACTCATAAAAATTGCTAATATTTTTTTTAAAAAGGATGACAATTCATATTTACGCCCAATTGACTTATTATTGACTTATTTCAAGTAAAATAATACTTTCTAACTAAACTAGAAAATATACTTCCTTACATGCATTAACAGAAGATGCAGGATAGTTTGGCTATAAAAAGATTTGTTTGACCTGCAATAAGTCAATAATAAGTGAATTGGGGGTAATAATGATTTTCATTCAATTTTTATTCATATTAGCAAATTCTGTGAACTTTGAGGTAAAATAAACAAACTTTAGGATTACTATATTTAATTTTTTCAAATTACATAAAATTTACTGTAAGTTACACCAAACCTTAAGAATGGGAGGTGTAACTATCCCATACAATATATGTTATCTCATATAACTTTGTATCAAACATTAAGACCAAGTTTTTCATACAAAATCGACTCTAGTTCAACAAACGTAGTACTATAATATATTTTCATAAATATGACTAAAGATTGATTTTAACTCACACAATCATATGAATCAATCCATTGACCTCTAAAATAAATAACAATAGCAATATTATTTTGCTATGCCATATTTCCACAACAAAATAAAATATATATATAAAAACTTGAGTTAATAACATTTATTACAAAAACAACCAAATGTATAAATATAAAAAAAATTTAGTAAAAGGAACTTACTATACTAGTTTTGATTGTAAAAATCCTCAATTGAAAATGTCAAATAAAATAAAATAACATTTTGGGTCAAATTCACTTTCCATCCCTAAAGTATACATCAAATCGTCATATATACCCCTTTAAACTATAAAATATAACAAACTCCCTCATAATATGGACCAAAAGCTTTATAACAAAAATACCCTTATTGTTTGCACCCTCTAAAATATGTTTATTATAGTCATCACAAAAAAA
>NW_011628136.1:0-2516 GCF_000512975.1 Sesamum indicum | reverse complement strand
GCTTTTTTGAACATTCAGCCTAAGGCCCGACACCTCCGCAAACCAGTCCAATCCCTCCTTGAAGACTCTGATGGAGTCAAAGTCAGCTCGGCAGAAAAGAAGTAGGTCGTCTGCAAATCCCATCTGGAAAACCTTGGAACTCTCACACTTCAAATGATAGGTGAATTACATGTCCTGCTCAATTCATTGCAGGAATCCCAAATGTAAAGCTTCCATAACGAGGACAAGCAGATAAGGCGATAGTGGGTCTCCCTGTCGTAAGCCTCTCGCTCCAGTAAAGAACCCATGAGGTTACTTACCTTTACCCAAAAAAAAGAACCCATGAGGTTTTCCATTGAGACCAATCAAGAATGATGTCGTGGAAACACACTCCTCGATCCACCTTGTGAACTTAGGTGGGAATCCGAACAACTGCAAAACTGCTAACAAGAAGTCCCACTCCATCGTATCATAGGCCTTCCTGATATCCACTTTAAGCGCGCATCTGGTTATAGCCCGAGAATAGCTCCTGGGCTAACATAATGTTGTCCCCAATGCTTCTTTCCAGAGTAAAAGCTGTCTGACAGGGGCTAATAATCTTGTCTAGCAAAACACTAAGTCTCTGAACAAGTAGTCGCAATGATCTTGTATAAAACATTGCAGCATGAAATCGGTCTAAAATCATTAACCGACATAGGAGTGTGTACCTTTGGTATTAGAGCCAAAATTGTGGAGTTGATATGTTTCAATAGTTTTCCAGTAGAAAAGAAATCCAGAACCGCCCTCGTTACTTCTTCCCCCACCACAGGCCAAGCCGCCTTAAAAAACCCTAACGAGTAACCATCAGGTCCCGGCGCCTTGTCTTCAGCGATATCAAACACTGCTTACTTCACATCATTCGGCGATAAGTGTAGGAGTAAGTGGATAGCTTCCTCATCAGTAATACAATGCCTCGCCCCTAGTCTAAGGTATCGAATATCCACTGTCAATCGTCGTCTGGTACCTCCTAAAAGGTTTTGATAGTATGAGACAAACTCATGGGCGACCTCCCCTTGATCCGTGTGTGTGGTACCATTCTCATCATTGATCTGCAAGATTCTCCTCATTACTTGTCTCTGAGCAATCTTACGAAAGAAAACCCTGGAACATTGGTCTCCGTCTTTCATCCACTGCATTTTAGCTCTTTGCTGCAGCATAATTTGTTTGAGTTTTGTCGCTTTAGCATAAACGATTCGACAACAATATTCCAGGAGTAAGTAGAGCTCATTCTGTCTGTCGCTTTAGCATAAACGATTCGACAACAATATTCCAGGAGTAAGTAGAGCTCATTCTGTCTGTCAGAGCTCAACAATTGTTGTGCTTCATCGAGAAAACCTTAGGCTAATTGGACATTCAGCGTCAAATCCCCTTATTCCTCCTCTGTAGTCGGAAGTCCGGTTTAAGTGCCTTCAGTTTACGTGTCACGGCATACATAGGTATACCAACAACCTCATGATGCCAAATGCTCTGTACATTGGGAATGAACTCAGGTGAAAGGGCCAGATAGTTATCAAATCGAAACATACCTCCATTAAGTTGTTGTGAATCCCCATGTAGAACCAGTGGCGAGTGGTCAGATGTCTGTGTTGTAAGACTGTGATAGGATGAGGTAGGGAACCTTGCCAGCCAACAATCATTAATAAGGATCCAATCCAACCGCTTCCATAAACTCCACGCAGTTGTACTGTAATTATGCTATGTAAACCATTCACCTTGCATTGGAAGTGGAATTAGGCCCGCCTCCAGAATACCGGTATTAAATTCTGCTGTGGCCATCCTTATATCTCCTGAAATGCCACATACCTCATTAAGGTCTCATATTGCATTAAAGTCCCCTCCCACCAACCATGGGACGTCTGAACACTGCTGAGTGAGTGTCTCCAGTGCAGTCCACAAAATCTGACGGTCAGTCACCTCAGTTGCACCATAAACAACAATTACAATAACAGATTCATTGACAGCTCTACTAGTGATACGACATTGCACGAATTGTTCACCCAGGTCAAGAACATGGACATCAATAAAATTCTCATCCCACGCTAGCCATATACGGTTTCCAATGGAATTATAATCAGCAAACCACTTCCATTGAGGTAGCAAATAGGACTGTATATGCATAACATTATTCAGTTGAACACGCGTTTCAAGTATGCCCAAGAAATGTAACCTGAATTCTGAGGCAAGGTCCTTTAATGCAAGCCGATGGTCTCGTTTATTCAGCCTACGGACATTCCACACGGCAAGGTTCAACATGGGTTATGATTAATGGGGCTGCTTGTGTTAGGACCCCTCGAGGATTCACCTGCGTCATCAATTAATTCAAAGCATCAAAGGCATTATAAATAACCAATGCCTTACCCCTATCACCGTGTTTGGCATTTTTGCATTCCCTAAGCATTTCTCCCTCCTCACTCTCGGTATGTCAATCATTGTCGGTCTCATCGATTTTCTGCTCTTTTCATTATTTGGTTGTGGTAGAGGAATGTTTGTTTTTGCCA
>NW_011628135.1:88226-88514 GCF_000512975.1 Sesamum indicum | reverse complement strand
AACTCCTGGTGTTTTAAAGATGCAACTTTTCATATTCTCTTGTGATGGTAATTGTATTATAACACTTTCACCTTGGAAGTGGGGAAACTTTTGTTCCTTTCTTTGCCTTCCACAGAGGTTTGAGATATTTTCGTTATTTTTTCTTTTGTTTTTAAGCTGAACTAGGCAGTGGCTGGATGGTGGCTCCATCAATATGCACATTGTTTCTGGTGAACCGACTATTGTTGATGCTGCTGCTGCTCTGCTGAAAGCTATAGTTACTAGGAACCCAAAAGCAATGATCCGATT
>NW_011628135.1:84898-87381 GCF_000512975.1 Sesamum indicum | reverse complement strand
GACAAAAATCCTAAAGGGAGGGAGAAGTTTCTGGCAGTGCAGAAAGCTTATGAGTGCTTGCAGGTATGCCAAATTCCTTGATCCTGTGTGAGGATCTGTCGTTACTCATTAAAAACGGAGACTATATGATTAAGCTTGAGAAAAAAAAAAAGAACATATAGACAAGGGATCTTATAAGCTGCCAGATCTTATTTCAAATGAATTAGTCGACTTGTTTAGACGCCGTTTTCACAATTAAGCTGTTTATTTGACTGGTAGAAAGTGCTCTAAAGTTATTTATGCTGTCAAGATGAGCCAAATGCTTTTTTACACATATAAATGGATATCAGTATTGGTTTTAAATATATCTTGGAACTAGGAAGGACACGGGACCATATATATATATTTAATTCTTAGATATGATACTACCTCAATCTAAGGTGTGGACCAAGAAATAAATTTAAATATATAAATTTAAGTGGCTTTTGCGGAAGAGTGAAAATGTAAATCATAGGGCTTTCCTATGAGGTTTGGTCTACTTACATATGTTTCCATTTGGGTTTGGTGCCTCCATCTAATATTTCATTCTGCAATCAGTAAACTTCTTGGAATATGATCAGCAAAGTTGGACAAAATTCCTAAGTTGATTCCTACGTATGAGGGTTTTTATGAGGCATGTCTTTGGCCGGAATGCAATCCTCTTTAATTGGTTGTATTTCTTCATATTTGAGTTCCATGTTTCATATTTTCTTTTTAGTGATCTACTGCTTTCTTATTCCTCTTCCTTAGGTGACCATGCAAGGATTGCAAGGTCCCCAGACTTGGAGGTTGTTGCTTCTCTTAAAGGGCCAGTGTATTCTATATAGGTGATATGGATTGTATTGATGCCATTCAAATATGCTGGATATCCTATGCTCTTAAGTGCCATTACAGTGGACAAGGATGATAACAATTTTCTTTCCTCTGATCGAGCACATCTTCTAGTTGCATCCTCGGAGCTTGTTTGGTTGATGTAAATTCATCATCTGCCTTTAATTTCCATATCATTCCTCTTTTGATAAGTACTTTGTGAATGTATTTTTGCTTATGCTATTTCCACATATTTAACTTTCAGGTGCGAGTCTTCACCATTCAATGGTGAAGAGCTTGTGAGAGATGGTGGAATACCTCTTCTTGCAACACTCCTTTCCCGTTGCATGTGTGTGGTCCAACCAACAACTCCTGCCACTGAACCGTCCGCTACAATTGTTGCTAGCATAATGTGAACCTTTTCAGTTTTGAGTCAGTTTGAAAGTGCGAGAACTGAGATGCTCGAATTTTCAGGATTAGTTGATGACATTGTTCATTGCACTGAACTTGAGCTTGTTCCTGCTGCTATTGATGCTGCCCTGCAGACCATTGCTCACCTTTCTATCTCCTCTGAAATTCAAAATGCCCTTCTGAAGGCTGGTGTACTGTGGTAAGATAGATCATTATATTGTTATGATTATGCTTTCATCAGTTTTCTAGCATGAGATTCTAGTTTCTGGAAGTTTGCAGAACATTACTGTTTCTGTATGGATTTCTTGACCATCCTTTTATATTTATCGCTTAACCTGGCTCCAGGTGACATATTGCTCAGTGACTTAGCTTCTATTCGTTCATTACTTTTCACTCTTTTGCCCATATAAATTCTTCATAGCTCATATATGGATATTGAATAATGAAATTACCCATACTGGTCTATTTATAATGCTCTTTGTGCTCATGTAGTGTTGAAGATGCTTTGTGGTGACTATTCTTTGAATGGCAGAATGTACTTTTTCTACATGAAGCTTTTTGAACAATATGAATTTTGAAGCCACTGCATCAGCTGGCACATGACTGTTACATCTTACAAAAACCAATCCGATGTTTCTCAAAAAACTGCCATACCTTGATGTTATAGTTTTCTCTTGTGGTCTGTTACTGGAATCGAGGTCCATTTACAAACTTGAGGGTTCATAGAGTTAATGTTTATTTGTTCGGTACCTTTTGTCGAGTCAATTTGCTTGCGAAGAGAGTCCAACTTTTATTTTAAAATTGAACAAAATCTTGGAACTATTGTGTTGAAGGTACTTTATGGTGACTATTCTTTGAAAGAGGTATGGTTGTTTTTTCATATGATTATAATCTGTTGGTGCTTCTATGCTTTTGGTCACTAGAATGGATAAAATGCTTTTGTTGTCTATATATTCTGCTTTTGACCTTCTATAAGTTATGGCATGAAGAGAAACGGAGGAAAAAGAAACTCAACACTCTTGATTTTTGTAGACTTCCTTCCATGTTTCTTTGCTCTCCATCTCGAGGGATATTTAGATTTTATTCTTCTGTCCTTTTGCTGAGCGTCTCTGTAAAGTTGGGGCTTCATAATTGTTTATCGTAGTTTTGAGATACAATATTTGATTGATTTCCAGAATCGATTAAGAGGCAGGGACATAGCATTGCAGCTGCAAGGATGGATGTAAAGCTCAATTGGTCGGATC
>NW_011628135.1:78024-81313 GCF_000512975.1 Sesamum indicum | reverse complement strand
AGACTGCATTTTTTATTGTTTCTCTCTTGAATTTAAAAAGTTTTGTGCCAAGAATGAAAGCTATTCTGCACCCTCTATGAATGTTGAACGGAGCAAAATGTGTTAATCTCACATCTTTTTTGTTATTAGTCTATGAGCGTGAGTATACACAAACATCCATCAATAGCTGAATAAAGCATAATGTCTGAAGGCTACCAATGTCCATTTGTTTTAGTATGAAGAAAGTGTACATACTTAAGAAAAAACCACAACAGCTTTGAAATCTTTATGCTGTAATATTTGAAGAAAGAAACCCGGGGATATTACTTTGTTTTTTTGTGCTTAGAATGCCATTGTTACGAACATGTCTAATTTTGCAACCTTACCCCCTCTCTTGGAGTATAATTGTTGTAACTTAAGGTTGTTACCAGTCTTGTAATGGAGATTTAGTTTTCAAGAAATGCAACCTCATGTGATATACCGAAGATAATTGGTTTTGTTTTCTGTTGGATTTAGTAGTTTCATGGTAACTCTCATCATCAAATCTAACATTAAATTGATATGATATGTTGTGTCAACAGCTAGTCATTGCTGGAGATGGGTACTAAAGATTTGGATTTTGTAAAACTGAACCAATTAATTGGAAGAAAAGCTGGTGGGATATCAGTATATCCTTTAACACCATCAGTTCGAGGGAAGGAGGAGCCCTGCAGCCATATTATGTTCGAGGCAAAGCTATGTCTGAACGTGTTGAAGATTTATTTACCCTGGTAATTCTGGTATTTTTTCTTTGTAATTTAATTACATGCGAATTTCGAACCCCACCATTGTCACTCTTCAAGTTGATGGAGGGCTATAACATTGTTATCATGATGTTTAATTGAATTTGTGTAAGATTCCTTTGAACTATGTCTAGGTAGGTGGAAAGTGATGATACTTGCAAGCCAATCTTTTTACATAAATAGTTTGTATAGTCTAATGTGACTAAGCCATGATCCAAGGTATACTGGGTCATGGCGTAGTTGAAAAGTGTGTTGGTAGGTTGAAAAGTGTTGATACTTATAAGCCAGAATTTTTACATAAATAGTTTGTGTAGTTTACTGTGACTAAGCCATGATCCAAGGTACCTATTGGAGTTCCTTCTCTCATTCCATGCAATGTACTTGTGTTTATAACTTTATATATATTTCCGTTCATTTAGTTTGGTGTATTTCTTGTGCATCTCTCATGTTTATGTATACCTAATATCTACTTGGGGGAATACTAGTCACTTTTTTTACAGGTACTTGTGTGCATATTTATATTCATTCCTTTTGTTCATGCCCTTTTTAAGCACAGTGCACTTCTCTATATATTAGAAGGTTTAAGAAAGGGGACAAACTGATAAGTTAACATCTTATGCTTGTCAGGGTTTGGTCCTCTATGTGTTCTCGTTTTGTACTGTTGCCTTGTGTTCTAGTTTTGGTCTTATTGAATTGAATGGTAGGTTGTGTTATTCTCTAATGAAACCAACTGTCATAGCTCGATTGGGAAACATGCTTTGGTCCTCAACTGTCGCTTTTCTTATTAAATTTCTTAGAAACAACTGGAGATTGATTGATTCGGTTGTTGAAATTGTCAACTGTAGGTCAACCATGTTCTTCAAGATGTTCAATTGACTGACCAGAAGTGTTTTAAGCAGTTTGTTTCTCAAAGTGAGGCAAGAATGGAGGTATATATTGATCTCCAGCAGAACTGAGACTAATTTGCCTTCTTCAACTAAGTCATGTTAATTGTTGATTTCCAGAATCGATTAAGAGGCAGGGACATAGCATTGCAGCTGCAAGGATGGATGTAAAGCTCAATGTTGCTGGTCGGATCTCTGAAAAAATGGGTGGTGTCAGGTTGATTTGTTTGGAGTCTTATTTTCACCTTTGATATTTGGAAAGCATGTTGATGTCTATAATATTATGAGATGCATCACCATTTGTTATATGACCAAGCCTTTGCTGGCCATTTGCTGAATTTTAGAAACTCTAAACCAAACCATGATGGGTGTTTTGTTAATCGTGGGAAGTTAGAGTGCACTCTTTCACTTGATTATAGAAACCTGGTGGAGATGAATATGTTTCTTGTCTTGGCATCTGTTTATGCATGGATGTAGTGTCCAATCCATTTTAAGACCAACCTCAAGTTCTTTCATGTGCGAAACTTTGAAATGGAGATAGGAAAAAAAACAATTAGTACATCAAATTAATTTTCTTGTGCTGTAATTACAATGAAATAAAAGTATATATTGCTTTACTACTTCTATTTTGTGGGCTTTCTCTTGTGAGATCTTGCCAATTGCAAGCACAAGGGAGAGGGTGGAAGGCTGAACAGTATTACCTGCAACAATTGTGCCCCAAAGAGTCCATTAGAGATTCTAGGTATGCGGGTGTTGGACAGTACCATGCAATGCAATGGTCAGTCAAAGTAAATTACTGCTGTCTTGCATTGTAAGTCCTAAAATGCTGTTTTCTTGGCCATAGTTTTTCTATATTATAACTCTTTCGAGTGTTTTGTCTTTTAAAGCTTTAGACCACCAAAGGATACGAGTAATTTCTCATAATGGCCCCTTTTATTGTCATGAATAAAATTAAATTATATATTTTAAGATATAATTAAATTAATTTAATAATTTTTTAATTAATTATATTTAAGAATTTAATTAATTAACTAATAATGAAATAATGAAATTTAATATATATTATGAAAGATGAATAATTCGCCCGCCTGCTGACCCATGCATTTTTCAGAGCGGGGCGGAAGGCCGAGCGTACGAGGACCGTCGAAGAAGTGCCTCAACGGGCCGCAGCCACTACTTTGACTTCTTTTATGCAATTATGAACTCCACGGAACTTTATCAATTCCAATGCAACTTATCGTTTTTATGATGTCTATCAGCATTGAGCAGTATGTTGCAAGAGGTATGTTGTTCTTTGTGGTTGTGATTGGTTTTTGGGAACGTGGTTGGATAGTCATTGTAGCACGATTCTTGCGAAATTGGTTGTGTTGCTGGAAATCTGAAAGTTGAAATTCTTATTAATGTGTGGAATGTGGATGTGTGGGATGTGAAATTTTTTGTTTGGTGGCTGAAAAGTTTTATTGAACACCAACTTGTTAATGAAGTTAGTGTGTCTTGAGAAAAATATGTGAATTATCTTGTGGTAGTTGCTGAATTTTCAGATTGTCATCTTGTGATATCCCTTAGATTAATAGGAATTTTGGTTTAAGTCGAGATAAGTAAGAGAAACGGACGCTTGTGGCATATTAAAAAAACCCAAAAAAA
>NW_011628135.1:65585-77128 GCF_000512975.1 Sesamum indicum | reverse complement strand
AATGGTGAAACGGAGGAAAAAAGAAGGGAAAAAACAAAGAAAAAAAGAGGAAAGATGCAGGAGATGCAAGAAATGTAAAAATTTCACGAGTTTTGACTGTTCAAAGCACTTGAATTAAGTCGAACGAAAATGAGCTTGGAAGGATAAGCAACTAGGTTGGCATCGTGCCTTTGAATTCATAAGCCAAAGTTCGACCTGTCTTTTGCCACACCTTGTCAAAGCCCCATTACAACCCATTGAAAGACCCTTTGATTCATGCATTAATTTGCATTTCGTTCGTGGTGGAGATTTGATTCACAAGCAAGCCTATGGTAATGGCATTCTATGTATTGACTTGAGTGAAACCCGAATTCTTAAACACCTTATGTTATGAGTGATTACAATGACATCGTTGTGAGAACCCTTGTGAGAGTGTTGAGACTTGTTTCATTTGGTTTTGATGAAGTCAATGGGATACCTACGTGTTGAATGTTGTGCTACAAGTGCATGTTCTCAAATTGCTCTCTTCTTTAACTATTAAGTCATATTAGTGTAGGGGATATACTTGAGTGATATGAAAGGAAATTTGAGAATTGCTACTTGGATAATTCTTGTATTTGGATCAAGACATGCTTGAGGGCAAGAATGGTTTTTGTGTGTGGAATCTGATAACATATATTTTAATGCTCCTATGCATGCACTTTTTCGAGTGATTGGGAAGGATCTTATTGCATGGATTGTCGATGTTAAGTTACCCCAATTTCATGGGAAGGAGCGTAAGGTAAGTTATAGGGGGTCAAATTCAGCTCTTGTGTTATTGTGCTGCGTGGAATTTAGTCTAAAGTTCACAGACAGCATGTCTTATACTTAATGTTGTCTATCATGTGCCTCTTTATTTGTGTTACTAATAATTATTTCACTAATGGGATCAAGAGAAGTCTTTAGGTATCACATACTACTTTACTCTTCTTCTTGTCCATATGGGTGTCAGGTTATCAATATTTTTCTCATCCAAAATGCTGAGGGTGGAGTTAATCTTAACTGCTTAAATTCGCTTGCTGCCGAATGAGTAATTGTAAAAATGTTGAAACTATTGTGGTCGTCTTTATCAATGGAACTGGAAATGTGCTTATGTCATATGTTAAAGAATGATATGTGAAAACCGATTGTGCTATTTCTTAGAGTGCATATGTGAAAATCTTTCAATTGACAGCATGGAGAGTTCATGGCCTCTGCCATCTGCGTTGGCTTCTGTAACTCATAAACTGAACCTTGAAAATTGATTCAAATCACCTTCATGGCCGAGAGGTCGTTGGGTGCGCTGAGCATGGACACACCCAGTTATTTTTTGGGTTAAACAAAAAGCTTTCAGTTTGCCATCAATGCCTTTTGTAAGTACCAATGTTTTTTGTTCCGATTTTCAGTGTCTTCTTATAAAGATGAAGATTTAAAATGTTGGATACTTTTGAGTATATCAGGGTTGGAAATTCACGAGATTCCATTAAAAGTCACCGCCGCTTGATTTTGGAAAGCTATCAATATCTGATGCTTCTCCGATAATAGGTATGTTCACACTTGGTTTTGGCTGAAAAAGCACTTTTGGACCAATTATGTCTAATTTTCTTTTACATTTGGTTGGGTTAGTTCTGAAGTTACTACCACTTGTAAATGCTTGTCAAGTTAAATATTGTCAATTGTTCAGAAAAAGTAAATTGTTGCTGTTTTTCATTGGGAATCCTAAAATTGCTCTTTCCTTGGCCATACTTTTTCAATATTATAACTATTTTGACTGTTGAGCAGTCAAGTGTCTTTTAAAGCACTAAACCACCAAAGAATAACCAAAAAATACGATTAGTTCCTCCTAAAGGCACCTTTCATTGTCTTGTTTCCTAATGGCACGTTTTATTGTCTTGTTGTAGTGCACGAACTGAAGATTACGAAGATTCTTGTACGACATGCGGAGGCAGTTAATAGCAGACTTTTTGTGGTAAGTTGTTTGGGTGTCATGTTATAAATACATGACCTCTTTGTGCTTGGTGTGTGACGATGGGCATAAAAATTAGTCTTCTGATCTATCTTGTGTGCTTGTCATTTCTCTTTTTGCAGCCCATTCTAGGACATCTTTGTAATCATCTTGCTGTATGTAGAATGATAGAATTGTGTTGTTGACTTGCACTTGCTAAGACTCATGTGCTTACTTTTGTTTGATGACAGCCTAATCCATCTCATGATTTGAAATCTAAAGAGAAAAATGAAGAGGGAAGACGCAAATTAAGACTGTGAAAGTATGTTCTCATCTCCCTCTCTCTCTTGCATACTGCTTGATCTCTTGTCATTTAAGTGTTTAAGAGATCTGTACATTTGGAAATTGTTACAGGCATTAGGGGTTTGGTGAGATTCAAAGGAAATAGTAACAAATAAGACTTTTGGGGGGGGAGGGGGGGGGGAGGAAGTCATCGTGGATTTTTGTTGCGAAATTCAGGCTGTGGAGAAGTTGTGCGATATATTGCTGCATATACTCCACTTAGAGTAACTCTGGTACCACACAGTGTAAACCTTGTCTCGTAGTGAATATTTCTGTTTTGGCATGATATTGTATTTTTATTCAGAGTTTGTGTTGTGCTGTAACATTTTGTATCTGAAGTAAGCAACTCGAATTTAAACCAATTTGATGTCTGGTTTGTCTGAGATTTATCCTCCATTGTCCAACACTGACACTTTGAAAAGCACCTCACTATCGCCATCACCATCACCACTACAACAATCAATCACCATCATGAAATTAAAAAAATTATTATACTGTGAATGCAAATATTTGGTTTATTTGGCTGACAGAAGCTTTGGTTATATTTTACTCATTCCCATTTCTCTTTTTGCAGCCAATTATAGTACATCTTTATAAGCATCATGTTGTTTGTACAATGATAGGACTACGTTGTTGAGTTGCAGTTGCTAAGACCAACCTAATCCATCTGATGACAGCCTAATCCATCTGATGATTTGAAATCTAAAGAGATAAATGAAGAGAGAAGATGCAACATTAAAGCTGATAAAGTACGTTCTCGCTTACTTATCTGTCTCTGTCTCTTTCTCTCGCATACCGCTTGATCTCTCGTCCACTAGTATTCCAAGAGAGTCGCTCTTTGTCTTCACTTTAATTATGCGGACTTCTAGTTTTACTTAATTGCTTGTGGTAGAATATATCCATATTATTGCACCTATTCTTAGCATGAGGTAAATGTGGCCTCCGAGTTGGTATCTGTTTGATAAAATATTTAATAAAAAGTAAGATGTAAGTACAGAAATTTACTGCTTTATTTAGATCAATAAGGGGAAGATGAAAGGGGAAGAGTAGTTGCTTTTCAAGGGGACGAATGATACTTATTCTGTGGACTCCTTTAGTACAACTTAAAGGAAGCTTGAATAGAAATAAGGTAGGGAGGAAAGATTGATTTTTTATGTTTACACGTTCAAAATCATCTCTTTTTTATGGGAAAAAAAGCAAATTATAGAGGAAATTGGTGTGTGATTTAAGTGTAAGGAGATCTTTGCATTTGGAAATCATTATAGGCATTAGGGATTTGGGTGAGATTCAAGGAAATAGCAATAATTTTTTTTTTTTTGGGGGGGGGGAGTCATTGTTGATTTTTGTTGCAAATCTCAAGTTGTGGAGATGTGCGATATATTGTTGCATATACTCCACTTAGATTAAATTTGTTACTATATAGTGTAAACAGTTGTCTCATGGTGAGTATTTCTTTTTGGGCATGATATTGTTTTTTATTATTCAGAGTTCTGTTTTATGCTATAACATTTTGTATTTGAAGTAAGCAACTCAAACATAAACCAAGTTGATGTCCAGTTTCTTTGGAATGTATCCTCCATTGTCTGACCAATACTTGAAGAGCACCTTACTATCAACATCACCACTACACTCTATCACCATCATGAAATTAAAAAAACATATTAGCATATGTTGTGAATGCAATATTTGGTTTATTTGGTTGACGGAAGGTTTGGTTATATTTAATTTGTTTCCATTTGCATATACTTTGTTGTTCTAGTACGATGTGTTATGGCTTTTGCTTAATGCTATGCGTTAGTTTTAAAGCCATATTGTAGAAACTTGTGCGAAGGGGGTCCACCCCTTCTTTTTATTGGTGCAGATCAGTGATTTAAATGTAACCAAACATGAATTGAAGCTTTTCGTGGAAATGTATTGGTACCAAATGGTGGATTCAAGGTTAGCATTTTTTATTTGTGGTATGATTTTGGCTATTTTTGATACTTATCTTGAGTAGTAGTTCCTCAATGATTGTTATGATTACAATACAGCTCATTTGATTAGATTGTACACTTTATTTTCTCGATGTGTTGGTTGCTCTCAGAATAGAGAACAAAGGTGAATAACCATGTACCAATAAAAAACGTTAAAGTCATTTTTTTAAGAGAAATGTTTGAGTTGCGTAGTTGTTAAGATAGGTAAATTGGATCAGGGTCCAGAATAGACATAAAAAGAAAAACGTAAGGTCCAGAGGTGACTTTTTTTGCTTGATAAGAAATAATAAACAAATGGCAGTCATATTTGGGTTTGTTGCGTTGCTGTTCATTTCTATGTTACTTGGTTGCCTTTCCTTTCTGCACAATAATTTAGGTTTATTTTTGTTAAAACCAAATGTTTTAAAGGCGCCATCAATGGAGGGACCTTAGATTGGTACTTTGGAAGCAACCCTCATGGTGCTTAAGGTACATGCTTCGATTATCCAAAAATTAAAAATACTCTTTTGGACTTGATTTGGTTTGTTTAACAAAAAGCATGACCTCATCACTAGTGGTATTTAATACAAGGATCATATTTGATTAAATTGGTGGTGTGTTGTCCACAATTAACTTATAGTTATTGAAATTAAAGAGTCAAATCTTAAATCTTAAACTATTGCATCAGTCTTACTTGGGTTCAAGGTTACCATTAGTTTTTATTTTGATATAATTGTTAAATTTAATTTAAATTAGACAATTTCATATGTTTTAGGTTACCATGGAAGCATCGTATTTTAATAAAATGTAGGATTAAAATGGAGTTCGCTCCTTAAATTAAATATCTTGGCTAAATTATATAATTGTAGATTTAATCATGTTTGAAAGTATGATCATTCTCATTTTACTTTTAGCAGTAGCATATATTTGTTCGTTTTATTAAATTCAAAATCAATAACTTTATTTAGGTCTTGATGGCGTACTTTAAGCCAAATTTAAATCGAGTATGCTATTGTTGTTAATGCTCTTTATTAAGGTTCCATCCTGAATTGTAATTAACTTTTGATTGTCAGTGGTTAAAATATCTTTTGATATTTTTATTATTTAATTAGTCTTACTCTTATTACAAGATTAACTGATATCAAAATATTAAATAATAAAAAGTTCACTAAATATTTAAATTTTCTTTCACGTGCAAAGTTATAGTGCTTTTATTTAATTGTCTAAGCTTAATTAATTAATTACATGTGCATAAAATATATTTTTCTACAAAAAAGATGTCATTTTGCACATAAATAAATGAACAAATTGATTAATACTTGTTTCTATGATTGTAGACAATAAGATGGAATAAAATAAGACGTACAAATAATTTGCTGATATATGAAATAAAATAATAATACAAAAAAAATGGCATTTGATATATGTGATAATTGTTTCAACTTATTTGTATCATACTATGAGTGCATTAGAAACAAAAAGAATGACATCCGACATGTGACAATCATTTAATCTTATTTGTATATGTAAGGATTTTTCATTGAAGTTTTTAAGTTATTTATGATTGATGTGGAAAAACTTTGAAGATTGATCATTTTTTAATGTTCATATGTTCTTTAAACGATAGCGTGAAGTTTGTATAGTTTATTAATATAATTATAACAATTTAATTTATCCACACAGATTGAGTATATAATTGACTTTCGATTGTGTGGTTAAAATATCCTCTTTTTTTCTTTCTTTTGAAATTGGATTTGTTTTTGTTGACTAGCTGAAAGACTAATCACCCATGAATTAAATGTCTTGCTTAATTTATATATTTGATAGATTTAAAAAATATAACTCCATCATATTTGGAAAATATATTTTTTATGGTCATTTTCACTTTATTTATTTTAAATTAAGAACTTTATTTAGGCAATAATAGTGATGTCCTATCAGTATTGTAGGACTCCTTTCATTTTGAGATTATTTGCTTCCTTTCATTTAATTAAAATGTATTGGGTATGTTTTGTTGTCTGGTTATTTATTAAGCTTGAGGAGATTAGAATAATCATTTTATTGGGTTATAACTTTTTAATAGTTTTTTGGTTTATTTATCTTCTCTTTTATTTAATTAAATAGAAATAATAAAAAATTCAATTATTTGAATTAACCTTTTATATGTATGAAACAAGGTCAATTAGTGAAAAAAAAGTTTAAATTGAAAGGACTTTTACATGTCTTTAGATTTATTTTTTAGTATTTTGTTTTGTATTGTAGAGATAGAGAGAGAAAACAAGAGCTATATTTCGAAAATTAGTGTATGTTTTTATTTATTTTTGGAGGTAACTTAAGATATTTTTTGGAGGGATAAGATTCTCTGTTGATTTATCAAATTATATTCCTTTTGTATGTATTTATATGTGTTGGTGGATCAAAATATATATAATTATATGTGTTGTAAATAAGTTATTAAATTTTATTTTTTGAAAATAATAATTATATATTTTATAAATCATATTATTTATAAATAATCACATCACTTCCACTATAATTAATTATTAATTAAAACATCACTACCAATTTTAGTAACATAATAATAAATAATTATTTTTTTATGTATTTTGTCACTAATTAATGAAATAAATGAACATGCCAAAAAAATAAGTTCTAATCACTTGAAAAAGTTCTATTTTGTTAAAATTATAAAGTTAGTGAGAGAATATCGTGCATAAAGTTTCCTGATAAAATTTGAACTATTTAGCATATTATTTCTATTATTTATGGGTATGTACTGTTAGTGTTTGATAAATTTAGTATATAATGTCTATTTTAAAGTTGATAAATTTGATTTGTACTGTTAGTGTTTGGTTAAAATTCTTATTTATTTTGACATAATCATTAGATTTAAAATTCTATCATTATTTTAAGTTAAATCATTTTGTATGTATAGGTCACCATGAAAGTATCACATATTACTAAAATACAGGGTTAAAATAGAGTTCGTAGATGTTAGATTATATCATTGATAGATTTAATCATATTTTTAGACATTAGCATATAGTTATCTTTTCTATTGAATTCAAAAACTAAAACTTTTGTTTAGCCAATCAAAATGACGTACTATAAATACCTTTTTATAACTTATTAATATTTTTTAGTAGTATAACCATACCATTATTTATGTGGATTCAGTATACCACCGTTGCTAGTGCTATTTATTAAGGTTCCATCTTGTATGATAATTAATTTTTGATTGTCATAATATTAAATGGTTAAAATATCCTCTGATATATTTATTATTTAATTTTAGCTCTTACACTTATTACAAGATTAATTGATATTGAAAAATTAAATCATAAAAAGTTGACTTAACTTTCTTTCACGCGTAAAGATTTAGTGCTTTTATTTATTTATTTAAGCTTATTTAATTAATATTACATGTGTATTAAAATATATCTTTTATGTAAAGATGACCATTTTAATAAAAAGAAATGAACAAATTATCGCTATGACAGAACACAACTAAAGGGAATAAAATAAAGTGTACATATAATGTGTTTATATATGAAAGAAAATAATAATACAAAAAAATGACATCTGACTTATGTGACATGAAATTATGAGTGCAACAGAAATATAAAGAATGACGTAACATATATGTAACCATTGTTTAATATTATTTCTGTCATATTATAAGTGGACCTTTAATTGGATTTTGTAAAATAGTTTGAAGTTATTTATGATTGACATGGATTGAAAACTTTGAATAATGATGATTAGAAATATGTTATTTAAATGATAGTATCAAGTTAATTTATTAATTTTTTTGAGTGATTGTATAATTATACCAATTTAATTTATCTGTACGGATTGAGTATAACTGACATTTGATTGTATGATTAAAATATCTTCTATTTTTTTATTAGCTATTTGTAAGACTATAATAATTGGTTTAAAATAAAATATAAAGTTAGAAATGGATTTTGCACCCTAAATTAAACATCACATAATTTATATAAATTGATAGATGTAAAAGTTTTAACTCCATCGTTATATTTCAAAAATGTGTTTATGCAATCATTCGCATTTTATTTATTTCAAACTAAAAATTTATTTAGGCAATAATAATGACACTCTAAGTTCTGTAGAACTATTTTCATTTTGAGATTATTTTTTTCCCCTTAAAAAGTATATATTGGATATATTATGTTACTTAGTTATTTATTAAGCTTGAGAGGATTAAAATAATTATTGTAAAAGAGTTGTAATTTATCATAGCTATAGAATTTTCTATCTTTTTATGCTTAATTCAATTGTACAGTTACTTAGTTTATTTATCTTCTTTTTTAGTTAGATAAATAGAAAGAATAAAAAATTCAATTGTTTGAATTAAATCTTTCATATATATGTAATGAGGTCAATTAGCAAAAATAAAGTCTAAATTAAATGGACTGTTACATGTTTTTGGATTCTTTTTTGGTGTGTTTGTGGAGATTGAAAGAAAAAAAATAAAAATAAATAAATATGTTTTGAAACTGGTGTTTGTTTGAATTTGTTTTTTAAGCTAACTTGAAATAGATTAAAATATATATTGTATGTTTAGTTTTTCTTGGTGGAACAAAATTCATTGTTAATTTGTCAAATTATATCATCTTTATACATATCTATTTATAGGTGCATTGAAATTTATATAATTATGTGTAGTAAATAATAATTATATGTTTCATAAATTATTAATTATTTATAATGAATCTCATCACTTCTATTATAATTAATTATAAATTAAAACATCACTACAACTTTTAATAACATAATTATATATTTAATAAATAAATAATTATTTATTTTTTATTTTATCACTAATTATTGAAATAAATAAATGGCAAACAAAAACATACGTCTAAACACTCGGAAAAGGTTCTATTTTGTAAAATTTGTGATAAAATTTGAATTATTTAGCATATTATTTCTATTTTTGTGAGAATATATGCTTATTAGACACATAATTTAGTATGTAATGTCTAATTTGATGTTGATAAACTTGATTTGTATGGTTTATGTCACAATAAAATTTAAAATGGAGTTTGCACCTTAAATTAAATATTTTGGTTAAATAATATAATTGTATGATTATTCTCATTTTACTTTTAAATAATAATATACATTTATTTAATTTTTAATTTAAAATTAAAAACTTTATTTAGGCAATTAAAATGACTTTCTATAGAACTTTTTCGTAAGTGATTAATATTTTTGAGTAGTATAAACATATCAAATTCATTTTTTCATAATATTAAGTAGTTAAAATATCCTTTGATATATTTATTATTTAATTAGTTCTTGCTCTTATTACAAGATTAATTGATATTAACAAAAATTAAGTAATAAAAAATTTACTCTATAGTTAAATTTTCTTTCATGTGCAAATAATGAATTATTCAAATTAAAGACAACTATTTACTCTATGATTGAAGACAACTAAAGAGAATAAAAATGAGGCGTACAAATAATTTGTTGATATATTAAAGAAAATAATAACACAAAAAGGAATGACATCAGACTATTGTTTAATTATTTGTATCGAATTATAACTGCATCAAAAACAAAAAGAATGACAAACATATATGACAATCGTTTCCTCTTATTTGTATCATATTATGAGTGAATCTTTTATTGATTGTGCAAATGCAAAATAAATTAAAAACATAGAAGTTATTTTTGAAAGGAATGACATCAGACTATTGTTTAATTATTTGTATCGAATTATAACTGCATCAAAAACAAAAAGAATGACAAACATATATGACAATCGTTTCCTCTTATTTGTATCATATTATGAGTGAATCTTTTATTGATTGTGCAAATGCAAAATAAATTAAAAACATAGAAGTTATTTTTGACTGATATGGGTTGAAAATTTTGAACAATGATCCATTTTTAATAATCATATGTTTTTTAAATAATATTACGATATTTGTATAATTTATTAATATTTTTGAGTAATACGAATTGGGTATAATTGAATTTTGATTGCAAGGTCAAAATATACTTTGTTGTTTTTGAAATTGGATATGTTCTATTTGTAGATTAATGATAATTAGTTTAAAATAAAATGTAGGGTTAAAAATGAATTTTACACCCTAAATTAAATGTCTAAAAAAATTTAACTCCATCATCATATTTAAAAATGTATTTTCACGATCATTGTCATTGTATTTACTTCAAACTAAAAACTTGAACTCTTTTTATTTTAAAATTATTTTATTTCCTTTCATTTAATTGAAAAATATGTATTGCGTATGTGTTTTTAACTAGTTATTTATTAAGGGGATTAGAATAATCATTGTAATGAGTTGTAATTTATCGTAGTTATATTTAATTAAAAAGATTTATTTTTTATGCACTTTTTAATTGTACAGTTATTTAGTTTATTTATTTTCTCTTTTAGTTACATAAATAAAAATAATAAAAAGTTCAATTGTTTGAATTAAAGACGTCAATTAGTGAAAATAATCTAGTGAATGTTAGATATGTTTAGATTTATTTTTTGAGTGTTTTATTTTGTGTGGTGGAGAGATAAATAAACAGGTATGTCTCAAAATTGGTGTATATCTAGATTTATTTTTGAAGGTAACCTAAAATAGATGTATTTTATGTTTTTTTAAATAATAATTACATATTTCATAAATCATATTATTCATAATTAATCATATTACTTCTACTACAATTAACTATTAACATCAGTGCCCCTTTTAACAAAGTGATTATGTATTTCATAAATAATTGAGAAAAGTATTATTTTAGTCTGCTAAGTATGCCTAATTTTAATTTTAATTAGATAACTATGTCCATTTTATTTAGATTCAGTAACTTATGAAATTGCTTACTTTTAGTCCTCTGGCAAATTTTCAGACAATTTTATCCCTATGAGTGCATATGGACTAAAATTGCCTTTCAAAAGTTGCATATGGGTAAAATTGTTCGAAAATATGTCAGAGGACTAAAAGTAAGCAATTTCTTAAGTTACTGTACCTAAACAAAAATGGACATAGTTATCGGACTAAAATTAAAATTAGGCATACTTAGCGGACTAAAATAATACTTTTTTCTAAATAATTAATTATTTCTTTATGTGTTTGGTCACTACTTATTGAAATAAATGAACATGCCAACAAAAGAAGTTCTAGACACTCAAAAAAAGGTTTTATTTTGTAAAAATTATAAAATTAGTGATATTGTTCATAAAGTTTCATGATAAAATTTGAACTATTTTGCCTACTACTTGTATTATTTGTGAATATATATGCTTTAAATTCATTTTA
>NW_011628135.1:51891-65516 GCF_000512975.1 Sesamum indicum | reverse complement strand
CTAAATAATTAATTATTTCTTTATGTGTTTGGTCACTACTTATTGAAATAAATGAACATGCCAACAAAAGAAGTTCTAGACACTCAAAAAAAGGTTTTATTTTGTAAAAATTATAAAATTAGTGATATTGTTCATAAAGTTTCATGATAAAATTTGAACTATTTTGCCTACTGCTTGTATTATTTGTGAATATATACGCTTTAAATTCATTTTAAATTAAATGATTTCATATGTTTTACGTCACCCTGGTAACATATTAATAAAATACAAGATTAAAATAAAACTTGCGTCTTAAATTAAATATGCAAGATTAAAATAGAATTCACGCTTTAAATTAAATATCTTGATAAATTACATCATTGATAGATTTATTCCTATTTGTACGATCATCATTTCAATATTAGAGATATTATATTTATCTATTTTAGAAAGATATACGCATATATTTATCTATTTTATCAAATTCAAAATCACACTTTTAGAAAATCAAAATGACATATTATAGAACGTTTTTCATAATTTATTAACGTTTTTGAGTAGTATAACCATGCCAAATTAAAATATCCACATAAATCAAGTATGCTATTGCTACTAGTGCTATTTATTAAAGTTTCAATGCACCTATAAATAGATATGTATAAAGGGGATATAATTTGACAAATTAACAGTGAATTTTGTTCTACCAAGAAATATTTTAATCTATTTTTAGCTTAAAAAACAAATTCAAACAAACACAAATTTCAAAATATATTTATTTATTTTTATTTTTTTCTTTCAATCTCCACAAACACTCCAAAAAAGAATCCAAGAATATGTAACAGTCCATTTAATTTAGACTTTATTTTTCCTAATTGACCTCATTACATATATATGAAAGATTTAATTCAAACAATTGAATTTTTTATTCTTTTTATTTATCTAACTAAAAAAGAAGATAAATAAATTAAGTAACTGTACAATTGAATTAAAAGCATAAAAAGATAGAAAATTCTAAATAAATATAGCTATGATAAGTTACAACTCTTTTACAATAATTATTTTGATCCTCTCAAACTTAAAAAATAACTAGTTAACAAAATATACACAATATATACTTTTTAAGGGGAAAAAAATAATCTCAAAATGAAAATAGTTCTACAGAACTTAGAGTGTGTCATTATTATTGCCTAAATAAAATTTTTAGTTTGAAATAAATAAAATGAGAATGATCGCGAAAATTGAAATATGATGATGGAGTTAAAATTTTTACATCTATCAATTTATATAAATTATGTAAGATGTTTAATTTAGGGTGCAAAATCCATTTCTAACTTTACATTTTATTTTTAAACCAATTATTATTAGTTTTACAAATAGCTAATAAAAAAACAGAGGATATTTTAATCATACAATCAAACGTCAGTTATACTCAATCCGTATAGATAAATTAAACTGGTATAATTATACAATCACTCAAAAAATTTAATAAATTAACTTTATAGTATCGTTTCAATAACATATTTCTAATCATCATTATTCAAAGTTTTCAATCCATATCTATCATAAATAACTTCAAACTATTTTGCAAAATCCAATTAAAGGTCCACTTATAATATGATACAAATAATATTAAACATTGTCACATATATGTTACGTCATTCTTTATATTTCTGATGCACTCATAATTTGATACAAATAAACAATTGTCACATATGTCATATGTCATTTTTTTGTATTATTATTTTCTTTCATATATAAATAATATGTACACCTTATTTAACCCTTTAGTTGTCTTGTGTCATAGCGATAATTTGTTCATTTATTTTTATTAAAATGACCATCTTTACATAAAAGACATATTTTAATACACATGTAATATTAATTAAATAAGCTTAATAAATAAACAAAGCACTAAACCTTTACGCATGAAAGAAAGTTAAGTCAACTTTTTATGATTTAATTTTTCAATATCAATTAATCTTGTAATAAGTGTAAGAGCTAAAATTAAATAATAAATATATCAGAGGATATTTTAACCATTTAATATTATGACAATCAAAATTTAATTATCATACAAGATGGAACCTTAATAAATAGCACTAGCAACGGTGGTATACTGAATCCACATAAATAATGGTATGGTTATACTACTAAAAAATATTAATAAGTTATAAAAAGGTATTTATAGTACGTCATTTTGATTGGCTAAACAAAAGTCTTAGTTTTTGAATTCAATAGAAAAAATAACTATATGCTAATGTCTAAAAATATGATTAAATCTATCAATGATATAATCTAATTAAAATATTTAATTTAATTTGCGAACTCCATTTTAACCCTGTATTTTAGTAATATGTGATACTTTCATGGTGACCTAAAACATACAAAATAATTTAACTTCAAATAATTATAGAATTTTCACCAAACACTAACCGTACAAATCAAATTTATCAACTTTAAAATAGCCATTATATACTAAATTTATCGAACATTAACAGTACATACCCATAAATAATAGAAACAATATGCTAAATAATTCAAATTTTATAAGGAAGCTTTATGCATAATATTCTCTCACTAATTTTATAATTTTTACAAAATAGAACTTTTTCAAGTGATTAGAACTTATTATTTTGTCATGTTCATTTACTTCATTAATTAGTGACAAAATACATAAAGAAATAATTATTTATTATTATGTTGCTAAATAGTTCAAATTTTATCAGGAAACTTTATGCACGATATTCTATCACTAATTTTATAATTTTTACAAAATAGAACTTTTTCAAGTGATTAGAACTTATTATTTTGGCATGTTCATTTCCTTCATTAATTAGTGACAAAATACATAAAAAAAAATAATTATTTATTATTATGTTACTAAAATTGGTAGTGATGTTTTAATTAATAATTAATTATAGTGGAAGTGTTGTGATTAATTATAAATAATATAAAATATATAATTATTATTTCAAAAAAATAAAATTTAATAACTTATTAACCACACATAATATTATATATTTTGATCCACCAATAAATATGAATACATATAAAAGGGATATAATTTGACAAATCAACAGAGAATCTTATCAATGATATAATCTAACTAAAATATTTAATTTAATTTGCGAACTCCATTTTAACCCTATATTTTAGTAATATGTGATACTTTCATGGTGACCTAAAACATACAAAATAATTTAACTTAAAATAATTATAGAATTTTAACCAAACACTAACCGTACAAATCAAATTTATCAACTTTAAAATAGACATTATATACTAAATTTATCAAACACTAACAATACATACCCATAAATAATAGAAACAATATGCTAAATAGTTCAAATTTTATCAAGAAACTTTATACACGATATTCTCTCACTAATTTTATAATTTTTACAAAATAGAACTTTTTCAAGTGATTAGAACTTATTATTTTGGCATGTCCATTTCCTTCATTAATTAGTGACAAAATACATAAAGAAATAATTATTTATTATTATGTTACTAAAATTGGTATTGATGTTTCAATTATAATTAATTATAGTGGAAGTGATGTGATTAATATAAATAATATAAAATATATAATTATTATTTCAAAAAAATAAAATTTAATAACTTATTTACAACACATAATATTATATATTTTGATCCACCAATAAATATAAATACATATAAAAGGGATATAATTTGATAAATCAACAGAGAATGAAACAATATGCTAAATAGTTCAAATTTTATCAGGAAACTTTATGCACGATATTCTCTCACTAATTTTATAATTTTTACAAAATAAAACTTTTTCAAGTGATTAGAACTTATTATTTTGGCATGTTCATTTCCTTCATTAATTAGTGACAAAATACATAAAGAAATAATTATTTATTATTATGTTACTAAAATTGGTAGTGATGTTTTAATTAATAATTAATTATAGTGGAAGTGATGCGATTAATTATAAATAATATAAAATATATAATTATTATTTCAAAAAAATAAAATTTAATAACTTATTTACAGCACATAATATTATATATTTTGATCCACCAATAAATATAAATACATATAAAAGGGATATAATTTGACAAATCAACAGAGAATCTTATCAATGATATAATCTAACTAAAATATTTAATTTAATTTGCGAACTCCATTTTAACCCTATATTTTAGTAATATGTGATACTTTCATGGTGACCTAAAACATACAAATCTCTCACTAATTTTATAATTTTTACAAAATTAGAACTTATTATTTTGGCATGTTCATTTCCTTCATTAATTAGTGAAAAAATACATAAAGAAATAATTATTTATTATTATGTTACTAAAATTGGTAGTGATGTTTTAATTAATAATTAACTAAAATTGGTAGTGATGTTTTAATTAATAATTAATTATAGTGGAAGTGATGTGATTAATTATAAATAATGTGATTTATAAAATATATAATTATTATTTCAAAAAAATAAAATTTAATAATTTATTTACAATACATAATTATATATATTTTGATCCATCAACAAATATAAATACATATAAAGGAGATATAATTTGACAAATGAACAGAGAATCTTATCAATGATATAATCTAACTAAAATATTTAATTTAATTTGCGAACTCCATTTTAACCCTGTATCTAACTAAAATATTTAATTTAATTTGCGAACTCCATTTTAACCCTGTATTTTAGTAATATGTGATACTTACATGGTGACCTAAAACATACAAAATGATTTAACTTATAATAATTATAGAATTTTAACTAAACACTAACCGTACAAATCAAATTTATCAACTTTAAAATAGACATTATACACAAATATCAAACACTAACAGTACATACACCATAAATAATAGAAACAATATGCTAAATAGTTCAAATTTTATCAGGAAACTTTATACACTGTATTCTCTCACTAATATTGTAATCTTTACAAAGAATATCACTAATTTTATAATCTTTACAAAATAGAACTTTTTCAAGTGATTAGAACTTATTATCTTGGCACGTTCATTTCCTTCATTAATTAGTGACAAAATACATAAAGAAATAATTATTTATTATTATGTTACTTTAATTGGTAATGATGTTTTAATTAATAATTAATTATAGTGGAAGTGATGTGATTAATTATAAATAATATGATTTATAAAATATGTAATTATTATTTCAAAAAATAAAATTTAATAACTTATTTACAACACATATAATTATATATATTTTGATCCACCAACAAATATAAATACATATAAAGGGGATATAATTTGACAAATCAACAGAGAATCTTATCCCTCCTAAAAATATCTTAAGTTACCTCAAAAAATAAATAAAACTCTTGTTTTTTCTCTCTATCTCTACAACACAAAACAAAACACTAAAAAATGAATTCAAATACATGTAAGAGTCCTTTCAATTTAGACTTTATTTTCACTAATTGACCTTGTTACATACATATAAAAGGTTAATTCAAACAATTGAATTTTTTATTATTTCTATTTAACTAAATAAAAGAGAAGATAAATAAACCGAAAAATTGTTAAATTGTACATAAAAAACAAAAATTTTAAATAAATATAGCTACAGTAAGTTATAACCCAATAAAATGATTATTCTAATCTCCTCATGCTTAATAAATAACCAGATAACAAAACGTACCCAATACATTTTAATTAAATGAAAGGAAGCAAATAATCTCAAAATGAAAGGAGTCCTACAATACTGATAGGACATCACTATTATTGCCTAAATAAAGTTCTTAATTTAAAATAAATAAAGTGAAAATGACCATAAAAATACATTTTCCGAATATGATGATGGAGTTAAATTTTTTAAATCTATCAATTATATAAATTAAGCAAGACATTTAATCCATGGGTGATTAGTCTTTCAGCTATTCAACAAAAACATATCCAATTTCAAAAGAAAGATAAAAAGAGGATATTTTAACCACACAATCGAAAGTCAATTATATACTCAATCCGTGTGGATAAATTAAATTGAGTCAATTATATACTCAATCCGTGTGGATAAATTAAATTGTTATAATTATACTATTACTCAAAAATATTAAGAAACTATACAAACTTCGTGCTATCGTTTATAGAACATATGAACATTAAAAAATAATCAATCTTCAAAGTTTTTCCATATCAGTCATAAATAACTTCAAAAATTCAATGAAAAATCCGTACATATACAAATAAGATTAAATAATTGTCACACACCGGATGTCATTCTTTTTGTTTCTAATGCACTCATAGTATGATATAAATAAGTTGAAACAATTGTCATATATATCAGATGTCATTCTTTTTCGTATTATTATTTTCTTTCATATATCAACAAATTATTTCTACGTCTTATTTTATTCCATCTTGTTGTCTACAATCATAGAAACAAGTATTCATCAATTTGTTCATTTATTTATATGCAAAATGACAGCTTTTTTGTAGAAAAATATATTTTATGCACATGTAATTAATTAAATAAGCTTAGACAATTAAATAAAAGCACTAGAACTTTGCACGTGAAAGAAAATTTAAATATTTAGTGAACATTTTATTATTTAATTTTTTAATATCAATTAATCTTGTAATAAGAGTAAGACTGATTAAATAATAAAACTATCAAAAGATATTTTAACCACTGACAATCAAAAGTTAATACAATTCAGAATGAAACCTTAATAAAGAGCATTAACAACAATAGCATACTCGATTGAAATTTGGCTTAAAGTACGCCACCAAGACCTAGATAAAGTTATTAATTTTGAATTTAAAATGAGAATAATCGTACTTTCAAACATGATTATTTCAATTATATAATTTAGCCAAGATATTTAATTTAAGGAGCGAACTCCATTTTAATCCTACATTTTATTAAAATACGATGCTTCCATGATGACCTAAAACATATGAAATTGTCTAACTTAAATTAAATTTAACAATTATATCAAAATACATATAAGAATTTTAACCAAGCACTAACCATACAATGCAAGTTTATCAATGTTAAAATAGACATTACATACTAAATTATGTATCTTGATAAGCACATATACTCACAAATAATAGAACTAATAAACTAAATAATTCAAATTTTATGGGAAAAATTAAATGAAAAAAATAAGGTAAAAAGGCTTAAATATGATAAAATATACAATCATAACTAAAATTAACAACAAAAAAAGCAATATTTAAGATTTTGTGAAAGAATAAAAAAACTAATGGTAACCTTGAGCCAAGTATGATTGATGCAATAGTTTAAGATTTAAAACTTGACTCTTTAATTTCAATAACTATAAGTTAATTATGGACAACAGACCACCACCACTAGTGATGAGGTCATGCTTTTTGTTAAACAAACCAAACCAAGTCCAAAAGAGTATTTTTAATCTTTGGATAATCGAAGCATATACCTTAAGCACCATGAGGGTTGCTTCCAAAGTAAGGTCCCTCCATTGACGACGTCTTTAAAACATTTGATTTAAACAAAAATGAACCTAAATTCTTATGCAGGAAGGAAAGGCTAGCAAGTAACATAGAAATAAACAGCAACGCAACAAACCCAAATATGACTGCCATTTGTCTATTATTTCTTATCAAGCAAAAAAAGTCACCTCTGGACCTTACGTTTTTCTTTTTATATCTATTCTGGACCCTGATCCAATTTAACAATCTTAACAACTATGCAAGTCAAACATCCCTCTTAAAAATATTACTTTAACGTTTTTTATTGGTAAATGGTTATTCACCTTTGTTCCCCATTCTGAGAGCAACCAACACATCGAGAAAAAAAAGTATATAATCTAATCAAAATGAGCTGCATAGTAATCATAACAATCATTGAGGAACTACTACTCAAGATAAGTCAAGATAAGTATCAAAAATAGCCAAAATCTTGCCACAAATAAAAAATGCTAACCTTGAATCCACCATTTGGTGCCAATACATTTCCATGAAAAACTTCAATTCCTGTTTGGTTACATTTAAATCACTAATCTGCACCAATAAAAAGTAGGGGCTGATCCCCTTCACACAAGTTTCTACAATATGGCTTTAAAACTAACGCATAGCATTAAGCAAAATCCATAACACATCGTACTAGAACAACAAAGTATATGCAAATGGAAACAAATAAAATATAACCAAACCTTCCGTCAGCCAAAAGCAACTACTCTTCCCCTTTCATCTTCCCCTTATTGATCTAAATAAAGCAGTAAATTTCTGTACTTACATCTTACTTTTTATTAAACATTTTATCAAACAGATACCAACTTGGAGGCCACATTTAGCTCATGCTATGTGATTGGGGAAAGAATAGGTGCAATAATATGGATATATTCTACCACAAGCAATTAAGTAAAACTAGAAGTCCGCATAATTAAAGTGAAGACAAAAAGCGACTCTCTTGGAATACTAGTGGACGAGAGATCAAGCGGTATACGAGAGAGAGAGACAGAGAGAGATAAGTAAGCGAGGACATACTTTGTCAGCTTTAATGTTGCATCTTCTCTCTTCATTTTTCTCTTTAGATTTCAAATCATCCGATGGATTAGGTTGGTCTTAGCAACTGCAACTCAACAACGTAGTCCTATCATTGTACAAACAGCATGATGCTTACAAAGATGTACTAGAATTTGCTGCAAAAAGAGAAATGATAAGTACACAAGATCCAAAGACTAATTTCATCCTCACACGCCAAGCACAAAGAGGTCATGTATTTATAACATGACACCCGAACAACTTACCACAAAAGATCGCAACACATCAAATGTATGGTATGAGCTAGTAACTGTCTCCGCATCTCGTACAAGAATCTTCTTCGTCTTCAGTTCCTTGACTACAATAAGTCAATAAAAAGTGCCATTAAATTAATCATATCCTTTAGTGGTTTAAAGCTTTAAAAGACAAGTCCTTGATTGCTCAACACTCAAAAGAGTTAATATTCAAAAAGTATGCCCAAGAAAACAACAATTTAGGACACACAATGCAAAACAGCGGCAGGACTAAGCATTGCATTGCATGGTATTGTCCAACAGCCACATACCTAGAATTTCTTACGGACTCTTGACTAAGCATACCTGCTTGTTTCTATTTTCTAATGATCAATGGAAAAATTTATAAAATGTTAATCCAAATAACTCAAAGGAGCCGAGAGATACTTATCCTCCCGTCAAATCATCATTTTCTAGGCATCTTATATGTCTAAATCCAATAACAATGGGAAAAGTTTTTGTATTTTCTGTTTATCCGCATGATTTATCTCCCCAAACAGACCATCACTAGTGCTACAAGTATTACATGATTTTGACAACATAAAGTTCGTGCTACGCTAACTCCTCTTCTAGTGTACTAATAGGAGGTGGTGTTCCTCAATCTAAAAAAGCAATAGAATCAAATTGTTGGGCATCCCTATTTTACATTCCCAGGTTTTACACTGCAACTCTCTTTTCGTTCTCAGAGATGCCACCCTCCATGTCAATTCTGTATTAGTGGCAGCACAAATGATGCAACAAATATTGGTTATCTCTTGTGCACTCTAAAATGTGAAACCCCACTTGCAAAATAGGAGGAATGTATAGCTTCAATATCAGTGTGTAGTAGCATCTACGCCGAGAAACATAATGGATTCATCTCACCAGGTTCCTATAATCAAGTGAAAGAGTGCATACTAGTGTATAATGTTAACAATAATGTTATCTATCAAAGTAGCAAAGCTAATTCAAAACAAAATTCACATGTGCTTCAACATCCCACAAATTAACAAAACACCCATCATTGTTTAGCCTAGTTTCTAAAATTCAGTCAATGTCTAGCAAACGCTTAGTCTATATAACAGATGGTAATGCATCTCATAATATTATACGACATCAACATGCTTCCCACATATCAAAGGTGAAAATTAGACTCCAAACAAATTAACCTGACACCAACCATCTGTTCAGAGATCCAACATGCAACACTGAGCTTTGCATCCATCCTTGCAGTGCAATGCTATGTCCACTTTGCCTCTTAACCTATTGTGGAAATCAACAATTAACATGACTTAGTTGAAGAAGGCAAATTAGTCTCAGTTCTGTCAGAGATCAATCTCCATTCTTGCTTTGCTTTGAGAAACAAACTGCTTAAAACGCTTCTGGTCAGTCAATTGAACATCTTGAAGAACACGGTTGACCTACAGTTGATAATTTGAACAACCGAATCAATCAACTTCAGCTGCTTCTGATAAATTTGAGAAGGAAAGCAACAGTTGAGGACAAAATCATGTTGTCCCATTGAGCTTGACAGTTGGTTTCGTAAGAAAATGACAAAACCTACCATTTAATTCAATAAAAGACCAAAACTAGAACACAAGGCAACAAAACAAAACGAGACACATAGGGGACCAAGCCCTGACCAACATAAGATGTTAACTCATCAGTTTGTCCCCTTTCTTAAACCTTCTAATATATAGAGAAGTGCACCATGCTTAAAAAGAACATGAACTAAAGGAATGAATATAAATATGCACACATGTACCTGTAAAAAAACTACCAATACACTTTTCAGTTAAGCCATGACCCACACCTTGGGTCATGGCTTAGTCACAATAGACTATACAAACTATTTATGTAAAGAATTGGTTTGCAAGCACCACCACTTTTCAACCTACCTATGCAGTATAACAAAGAAATCTTACACAAATTTCATTCAAACATCACGATAACAAAGTTATAACCCTCCACCAACTTGAAAAGATACAATGGTGAGGTTCGAAATTCGCATGTAATTAAATTACAAAAAAAAAATACCAGAATTACCAGGGTAAATAAATCTTCAACACGTCCTGACAGAGCTTTGCCTCACCCTCGAACAATTATATGGCTGCAGGGCTCCTCCTTCCCTCGAACTGATGGTGTGACAGGATATAGTGATATCCCACCAGCTTTTCTTCCTTAATTGGTTCAGTTGTACAAAATCCAAATATTTAGTACCCATCTCCAGCAATGACTGGCTGTTGACACCGCATGCCATATCAATTTAATGTTTGATTTGATGATGAAAGTTACCATGAAACTAGTAAAGCCAACAGAAAACAAAACCAATTATCTTCAGTATATCACATGAGTTCCATTTCTTGGAAACTAAATTTTCATTGCAAGACTGGTAACAACCTGAAGTTTCAACAATTATACTCCAAGGGTAAGCGTAAGGTTACAAAATTATAGTCCAATACTAAACTGAGGCTGGAGGAGCTCACTTCAACCCCTGCAACCAACAAGAACATAGCCCAGACCACTCTCCAGCAGGATTTTTCTCACAGGAGAAGCAGGGGTTCCCAACATTAAATGGTAAAGAAAACCCAGGGATTGCTCAATCTCCAAATATAGAGGTGCTTCAAAGAGAAATCCTAACTGGTTTGGAGAACAGTTTCTCAGAGCCAACTCTTGATTCCTCAGCAACTGAATTTGCTTGCATGGGAAAGCATGGTTAATGTAAGGCAACACAAGCTTCAAATTAAGAGCTAATTGCATAATCCAGAGGAACATCTTCCTCTTCACTAGCTCCATGACCCTACAAATTTTGTAAATTGACAATCATGGATTCTTTTACTAATCGATAAAATATTAAATTTGGTAGCACAACTTCATCATTAAGATGTACCTACTATACTTCTTCCAAAACTGCACATTCATGTACAAAACTATCAATAAGTTTTAAAATTCAAACTGAATCAATAAGTTACCCTTAAACTCAGTAATCCATCGAAACGTACCACATATATTCGCTTGATTTCTCAATAACGGTGCTCAAACAGTTTGTCCCGGGTTGGGATTCCACCATTAACCAAAGACGACCGCATGAGGACATTGGTCTCGACCCCGAACCCGAATTGGCTCTGCCGTCTTTTGCCATTACTTAGTGTTTTTTGTCGATCTTTCATCTACAAAGGTCATTGAAGATTTACTATATAATTCAGCAAATAGTCGGCCAATCCAATATTTGCGTATTTAAATATGTATTATCAAGGATGACTAGTTTCTTATATTAAGTGATGTATGAATTTGTTGTGCAACTTTAATTATTTGCATCTAAACTCAGAAAACCCCAAAAAGGGAAAGGCATCAAGGAAAAATGCGGACCAAGTATACATCATTAACATACTCTTAAGTTACATCACAAGATTTCTCAAATAATATAACCACAAGAGCTACATGCATGTAATATTCAAGTTAAGAGACTAATGCATCAATGCCAGAAAATATAATGCGGCCTCCCCAACCTATCTAACAATGAAAGAACATAGCTTTCCGATCATAAAAGTTCTAGGATCACTACTGCACAAAACTGTTATCAGTACCATACCTAAAAGGGGTTGACCCCCTTGACACAAGTTCTACGCAAAAGGTTATCTCTCCGTTACCTCAATAAAAATATATTTACGCATTGCATTCTCGTTTTCCTGGCTTTAAAACTAAAGCATAGCATTAAGCAAAAGCCATAAGACATCCTTCCAGAATAGCCAAGTATATGCAAATGGGAATGAGTAAAATATAACCAAAGCTTCTGTCAGCCAAATAAACCAAATATTTGCATTCACAGTATATGCTAATAATTTTTTTAATTTCATGATGGTGATTGATTGTTGTAGTGGTGATGGTGATGGCGGTAGTGAGGTGCTCTTCAAAGTGTCAGTGTTGGACAATGGAGGATAAATCTTAGAGAAACCAGACATCAAATTGGTTTAAATTCGAGTTGCTTACTTCAGATACAAAATGTTACAGCACAACACACAATCTCCAGTTGACAGTTTCAACAACCGAATCAATCAATCTCCAGCAGTTTCTAAGAAATTTAATAAGGAAAACGACAGTTGAGGACCAAAGCATGTTTCCCAATCGAGCTTTGACAGTTAGTTTCATTAGAGAATAACACAACCTACCATTCAATTCAATAAGACCAAAACTAGAACACAAGGCAACAGTACAAAACAAGAACACATAGAGGACCACGCCCTGACAAGCATAAGATGTTAACTTATTAGTTTGTCCCCTTTCTTAAACCTTCCCTCGAACTGATGGTGTGAAAGGATATACTGATATCCCACCAGCTTTTCTTCCAATTAATTGGTTCAGTTGTACAAAATTCAAATCTTTAGTACCCATCTCCAGCAATGACTAGCTGTTGACACAACATATCATATCAATTTAATGTTAGATTTGATGATGAGAGTTACCATTAAACTACTAAAGCCAACAGAAAACAAAACCAATTATCTTCAGTATATCACATGAGGTTCCATTTCTTGAAAACTAAATCTCCATTACAAGACTGGTAACAACCTTAAGTTTCTACAATTATACTCCAAGAGAGGGGGTAAGGTTACAAAATTAGACATGTCCGTAACAATGGCATTCTAAGCACAAAAAAAACAAATTAATATCCCTGGGTTTCTTTCTTCAAATATTACAGCATAAAGATTTCAAAGCTGTTGTGGTTTTTTCTTAAGTATGTACACTTTCTTCATACTAAAACAAATGGACATTGGTAGCCTTCAGACATTATGCTTTATTCAGCCATTGATGGATGTTTGTGTATACTCACGCTATAGACTAATAACAAAAAGATGTGGGATTAACACATTTTGCTCCGTTCAA
>NW_011628135.1:47761-51874 GCF_000512975.1 Sesamum indicum | reverse complement strand
CAGACTTATGTACGGTATTTATTGATGGGATGGTGGTTTAGCACATATTCAATAACCAAGAAAGTACTAAAAGTTCAATTTACGATAAATTAACATTGTAAAATAAAAACAAAAATCCAACATTATCATAATTGCACCAAATAATAAGCAATAACCGAACAAAATTGACAATCATGGTTTTTTTACCAATCGATAAAATATTAAATTTGCTAGCACAGCTTCATCTTTAAGATGTACTTACTATACTTCTTCCAAAACTACACATTCACATACAAAACTATCAATAAATTTTAAAATTCAAACTGAACCAATGAGAGAGGATGAGAGATATACCTGTTCAGTGACAGACCACTTTGAATTGAGAAACTGGCTGTAAATGCCGTGCAACATTCGCTTCTCAGCTTCTGAAACTGATGATTTAGGCATTTAGCCTTGGATGCCATGGACTCCAGAAGAGCAACCGTGATAATAAAGATCTTTCCAGTTCCACTGCCATCTTCCCTATCCAAGAGCAAATGAACTACTTCAAGTTGTGTGCCAGAAAGAAGTGCTTGAAGGTCCGCTCCACTAAAGCCTTTAGTCCTGTGAGATATAGCTTTCCAAGTTAACATTACTGGCCATTGGTAACTGCATGGAAACAGTCCAATTAGTAATTATGAAACATATGAATAATTGCAAATATGTTTCTTACTAATGATATATCATCTAGCAAGCACTGCAAATATTAATAAAGAAAATACACCTGGTATCTTGCAGATTACTAACAAGAGTTACAGACTTAGATTTCCAATCAATCACTCGCTAAGACGTCTTGCTTTTCTAAAGAAAATAAAACAAACAATGACCTGAAACTCGCAATGCTAGAAATTGAAGACAAAGGCTAAATGAAATTATAGTTCACGTAGAGATGTCAAGTTAAAAAATCATTTCCACGTCGTGATTATTGTCAGTGACCCTCTTACCTATTGCAAAGGGCTGTCATAATTATCTGGACAATAAAACTACTCAGCATGATCTCAACCATGGTTTTTCCCTTTCATTTACTTCATTTTACTTGTTCTTAGAATGGGACGAAGCAACAGAGAAAGAAACAAACAAAATGAAGTTCATTGATCTTCAAAGGGAGAATTAGAATGACCTTTGCATTGTTCCATATTTTCAATTCATAATTTAACAATAAAACAACGCAATAAACAAAGATAAAATGAAATATGAGGTCACATTCTGAAGATGGGCAAGATGTAGTTTCAAGAGGACTTAGTTCAATTTTAAGTTAATACTTAATGCAGGGCAATCTCTTCTTCAGGCACTGCACCAGCATGACTGATAGTGATAGTGATTGAAATGCCATCCTATATATTACAATATTCAACATCACAAATATATATAAGCTTTTAAAATAGCACTTCTTATTCTTGTATACACACTAAAAGAACATATTTACGGCAAGGCATCTAAGTATAGGGCCACAGCAATCCCCTTACTGGACCAATTCCCTCGCCCCCTCCCGGCAAGCATATTACAACCCTATTAACACATAAGAACCGAGCAAACCCAGCAACACGTTGTATAATAGAATGAGTGAAGGGTATGAGGTGCTAAGTTTTAAGCGATTGAGGAGCTCAGGAAAATAGAGTGGAAGAGCCGACTAACCTAAAATTTTAAAAAAATGGACTAATTGTTCAAGAAATCTGAAATTTATTTGCCTCGACACCCTCAACCCCCACTATTGTGTATTTATAAGGTTCCAGGTGTTGCGACGGAACAACAACATCCACCAATTCCAAGATATTAATTCAAACATATGTCAACATGGAACAAGACAAATGTCAAAACCTGTAGAGTTCTTAAACTATTTGATTGACAACAAAGTTCGTTTCCTCAAAAGAAGAAAGACTTTAGAACATATGTCGGTTTCTATCAACTTATGCTTTGTTTAATTCATTTATACAAAGAGAAAACCTGCATTGGTAATAGCTTTAGTAGAAAAGCAGATACATAACAACAATCTACCTTTGGTAACCACTTCCAACTCCAGCTCTTAAGATCATTCCAGAAACAAGAAGTCTAGCAAGTGGATCAAGGAATCTAACCCCCACTGGCCTCAGTCGAAGTGTCCAATGTAGAAAGGGGAAAGGAGCAAAAAAGTGGAGACGTTGCAGTCCTGCCGAAGACCGGTGGAGAAAGCCGGGGGATGGTCGGAAAAGAGTCGTGGGGGTGAGGGGACTCCAATGTCGGCGCTGGTCGCCGGCAACGGTGACGGACGGAGAGAAATTGAGCAGATTGGTTGAAAAGGGGGTTTGTGTTGCAGCCTAAAGACGCGCGTGCGGGCGCGTGGGTGGTGGGAAAATGATGGAGTTGGGCGGCGACGGGCCGCCGGAACAGAAGTGGGTCTTCGGCAGTGGTCGCTTGCCAAAGTGCTTGGAAGTGAAAGATCAATTTTGTTGATGATGGAAGAGAGAGAGGGGAAAAACCCCTTTACTAGAGAGAAGAAATGTACACTTCCCAGAAACCCAATTGCGGAGAATCAATAACACAAAGGAAAATATTATTTCTTTTTTATCTCTTTATTTCTTGTTTTAAATCTATAATTTTCTGTTCCTTTGTTTCAAATTTTTTAATTCAATTTTTAGTAACAATTGCACAATTTCAACTTTATATAGCTTTTTGCATGAAATTATTTTACATTAACATCATATTTTCAGTGAGAATACGTACATCATATTTTCAGTTAGAATACGTAAAAAAAAATACTTTTTTACTTTAATTATTATTTTAGAATTTTAAAATTAAAAATTAATAATAAAAGTATAAACAAACATGCATAAGAATATGATTGTCCAAACTCGTCTTCTCTCAGAGTGAGCATGCCACCCACAAAAGGAGCCATCTGTGTAAATATACATAAATACAACATATATTAAATTATTTAAAATCTATAACGTTCTTTTTTTTTTAACAATTGAAGATCAATGGTTATTAAAACAAGAGTATAATAGGCAACTCATTAAAAGTTATTGAACAGCCTGCTTAATTATTTCAAAGTTTCAGATCTAATCTATTAACATGTTGCATATTTCAGAGACCAAATACAATAGAAGGGTTTTGGGGGTAGCTGATCATATCTTCACAGTAAATTACCAAATAAAACAATATTTGAGCTGGAGCTCATCACTTTCAATCTTACCCAAACTGACTAAAAAAAAGGAATATCACCAATAACGTCTATTGGAAGATTCTTACAACAAAATATGACATCTTTTTCTGAATATTAAATTACTAAAAGATCCATTGAATTCTAAAAACCATCATATCTGTCAATTGTGTTTCACATATACTTGGTGTGCAAATTAATCTTAAAAAAAAAAAATATGCTTTTCAATATTTAATTCATGTATCACATACATTTGGCATGTAAATTATTTCAGAACAATTCATGCTTTTCAAAAATTCATTTACACTCCATGTTTCCTGATAATCTGCAGTGTCACAACATTACCCACTGTATTAAAAAAAACTCATGCACTATGCCTGATCAACCCACAAATTCAGAGCATATGATCTATTATCCTGGCGGTTCTATTACCTAGATCCAAACTAGACCCCACTATTAGCTGACCTTATCCTGCCCATCCTATGCGAGAGTATGGAAGAACTCCTTAATAAGCCTGCATCTACAGTGCAAAGCAGATCAAAGATACATGTGAAACGAAGATACAGAAATCTTCTCAGCAGCTTTAATTTTCTTAAGCCTAAATAAATCATTATTCACTTAGTATTCTCGCATGCTAATCAAAAAACTCACGAAACAATCACAATACCTCAAGAAAAGCTTTTAACAAGGACTTGTAAACTACTAATCCTTTTAGAGCTTTTCATTTTGGTGTGCATATTGTTTTTCCTTGTCCTTTTGAAGGAAACATGGAAGATCCCACAGCAAAGGGATTATGACCACAAAGAGATTATAAACACAAATATATTTCTGGAGAAATTAAACAAAATAGAACTCAGACCACCTTGAGCAACTTATCATATGAATTCAGAACATAATTTCTTTTGCTAATTATGCACCACTTCTGTCCCACAAGGTTGGTCTGGCATTTTATGTTAGTT
>NW_011628135.1:20590-40499 GCF_000512975.1 Sesamum indicum | reverse complement strand
GAAGCTCTGAAATTGAGAAACAATGTGCATATTGATGGAGCCTCCATCGAGCCACTGCCTAGTTCAGCTTAAAAACAAAAGAAAAAATAACGAAAACATCTCAAACCTGTGTGGAAGGCAAAGAAAGGAACAAAAGTTACCCCACTTCCAAAGTGAAAGTGTTATAATATAATTACCATGAAAAGGCACAAGAGAACATGAAAAGTTGCATCTTTAAAACACCTGGAGTTTAAGGATACTAGTAAATGTGGATATCCTAAGTGCATATTACAGGGAAACTATATCTTAGTTTAAGGAGATGCAATAGTTCCAGTGACCCTTCTACAGTTGTTTGCTCAATCAGTCTCCAATGTGCATCTCATGTGATGATAAGCATAAATACCGGACAACTGACTTCCATTTTAAATGGCTTGCAAGGCAACCGGTTTATTGTAGGATAAAGCTCTGATCCTATTTTACTCTACGTGCCACACATCAATCTTTTATGTAACCAAGCTCATAACCAAAGGAATGCTTTAAGGGGCCCAGTGCTTTATGTACGTGAAAGAATGGCCTGCTCATTGAAGCGAGTAAAGATTGAGGGAAGGGAAAAACAAAATGAACAGCCCTTCATAATTCTTTTGAACCAACTTGTACCAGATCTACGTACAAGCAAAATTTAGAACTCTTTTAACAGAAGTCGGAAATGCTGTACCCCACCCTCGCATATCCATCAACATGATCCTCGAATTACTATCCCTAAGCGAATACAAATCATAGAACTGCGCAGATTGAAAATCTCAAATATTTGAGGACAAAGGTTGATGGAACTTGTTTGAAACCACATATCAACCTTTACATTTTTCAGGCTCTCCAGGTAAATAAACAAAAGATACAATAATAAGCATAACTTTCTGCGTTTTTAGCAATTTTTTATTCTAATAAGTCTGAGTAGATTTTTCAGTTGGCCAAATTGGGACAAGAGCACACACAACCAATAGAAGGACAGGCACTTAAAAATATTACTTGTGCAATATGTGGAAGACAACGTGAGCTTGACAAGATCCTCTTTACTCTGGGGGTTGGTGTAACAATCTCTCCAGCATCATCTATATCTGAATGAGCGGCTACCATACTGTGCAATATGGACAATGCCACATCTCCAGGGCCCAGAACACGCCCGTTTTAGGAACATTGTAAAACAAGCATACCCAACTATAGGTAGGTGTATCAAGTAAAGACTCCTTCCATGTCATTATTTGTCCCTTTGGCGCAGGAAAAACAGAAATTTCTCTACCATAGATATCCTATTTAAATAACAAAGTAAATAAGAAAGAACCTTGTTCAGTAACTAATTAATAATATATTTAGTCTAAGAAATATAGATGATCATAAGAGCGAAAAATTCTTCGTTATCACAGTAGAAATTACTTTATTTCATATTCTGTGGCGAAAAACTGCAACAGAATGATCATGATCATAGTCTGTAGTCCAGTAATTAGTCTCTATAGAAACTAGATACTAATTCAACTCCATCAGTTCAGCAGTAGTTTGATATATAAACAACACTTCAGTGCTATTGAAGATCCCCCAAGATCCGCAAAGAGCTAGAGTAGTTCAATACAAGTCAGCAGACATGATGGAAACAGGAAGCACAGAGTTCATGGTGATCCTGATTGGCATCACGGTACCATTCTGGATGATACAGGTATAGACAAAAGGATACCAATTCAAGGCCTAAACCCAATGAACTCCAATTCCACAATTGAACAGCCTGCTTAATTATTTCAAAGTTTCAGATCTAGATCTATTAACAAGTTGCATATTTCAGAGACCAAATGCAATAGAAGGGTTTTGGGGGTAGCTGATCATAAACCAATCTTGACTAGCATAATCATTCATGATACATGTACTCACAGAGCTTCACAACTCAGTAAATTACTAAATGAAACAATACTTGAGCACGAGCTTATCACTTTCAATCTTACCCAAACTGACTAAAAAAAAGTAATATCACTAATAAGGTCTAAATAAGACCAAACTGTATAGAATATCCTAAATGTAGCATCAAACATCCCATCCCAACAACGGACCAGAGCATTGTCCAAATAGTTAGATGCCAAAATCCCAGAGATTGCAATTGCATGCTCATGTACATAAGTTCAACAATTTACATAGCAACAGGCATATCATAATTCGAGAAAGGAATAGTAAAAGAATATGGGGACAGTATGTCTACTGTTGTGGACGATTTTAGTATATTGCCATTATTGCACTCAAAAAATCAAAACCATCAAGCATCCTCTAAAATGCTCTGATACTTTATGACTTAGAGATATCCACCAAATTACCTTCATTTAGCTCCAACTAACATGCATCATTCTACAGCGCGACACAGTAATTAGCATTCCAATTGTGATCAAAAGTCATATATTACATAAATGAAGCAATTATTTGCATATATTTCAATTATAAATAATAATTATTATCTTACCATAAGGTTCTGCACAGGGGCATAACAAGAAAAGGAATGCCAGTAAAATACTAAATTTCCAAGAGACCATTTCTGCGTGATACCAGAAGAGGATCACACATAAGAAAAGAAAACAAACCTAGAACATAACGAGACTGCAAGATCATATGATAACTGGAAGCGAGACACCATTGGAGGACACCTAATAGCTGCACTATGTATTGCAGCTTCTCTTGCAACACTCGACGATTCAATATTAGCCATATCAGCAGCATCTCCACAATAATATCCTAAAACAATAATAAGATCGAATAAACAGAATAAGCACTTTAATTTCAGATATTGATATTAAATAACTTCTCTAGATAGATCAACATAAATATCGATAGGAATTAAGCCAGTACAAGTGACTTACCAGGACTGAACCCCGAGTGATAAGCTCTTGGGAAGTGACAACAAATTCTCGAGCTTTTTGCACCAGTAGTCAAGAAAAACATTGATTTAAGAGAGTGACGTACAATGCAACCAAAGATTAAATCACTAAAGATGCAGAGCAACAAAAAGTAACACAGACCTAATTACAAATGATGGTATCTAATTGTATCTGTTGATTTTCAATGGATAAGAAAATCCCTAGCAGAATGCTAAGTCCTCAAAGGTACCTAAGATTTTTACAGTACTTATGTTCCATATATTCTTCTCATGATGTAATCTTTTTTTCATTTAAAACACCTTGCTGTGAGCTCATAGCTCAATACCACCCAATATCTATTGTCGAGTATGGACTTGAATTTTACTCCTTCAACACTTCAAGCGCATAAAAAGATAAATGCAGGAGAGCACTAACACACCTAGCCCCTCGAAAGAATAGCTCGCACTACCAATGAACTAATGAATGGGTTCTGCATAAGAGTGTAGGGGACAAATGATAAAGATGATATGATAGCATATAAATAGTCACCTGCACCACGGAACACCAGCACTAAGAAGCACATCCAGGGACATCATCTGGTGTTCTCACCAAGTGTAGCAAATGTAACTGAAAGATATCTGATGAACTTCATTAAAGAGTTTAACAGAAGATGGAACACAAAAAAGGAATCTGATTTTATTATCAATTATTAGTTAACAATGATTCCCAACCTCACATACCTGGATAAACCGCATTCATGGGCCAGTATAGATTAGAAGTGAAAAATTTATAATACTTGTCTATATGCACCATGGTAGACTTCTTTAACTCTTACATGCAAGCACATACATTTTCCTTTTAAGGGGCGGTCATGTAAGATGCACTACTGCTACATACTGAACTTGCACCCTCACCCTGCTGGGATGGCAATCTAAAGGGAATAATTCATTAAGATTAAAGAAAACTATAATAATATAGAATTTAAATATTGTTACAATAAATACAAGGCCAGAATCTATCTCCTCCTCCTCCCAACCAAAAATAGTAGTCACATAAGAAAAGGCATGCCAAAGTAGAGGATTTTACACACAAAAATTTTCAGCACTAAGAAATGTGACAATTTTTTAATAAATCAATAAAGAAAAGAAAGGACTGCCGCAATGTCATTAAAGTTATTGCCTCCAACAGAATGAAATACTATGTGCACATAATCTCAAAACACAAACGCCGCAACACATTATGCAAATGCTAACTTATCATAACGAGGGTAAGAGGCCAATCACATCACAACACTTCGTTTTGCCAAGTATAGAGGAGGACAAACAAGCTTCCACAAAATCTATGGATTTCAAAGTGTTATCATCCTCGATGCTAACACCATACCCTTTTATCTCCTCACATCTACCTAGTCGGGACGGATTTCGCTTTTCTTTCTTTTCTTTGGCCACTAATGAATTTTTTTTCTTTTTTCTTCCCCTTTTGCTTTAGTCACGACTTTTATTTTCTTTTTTTTTCCTTTGCTTTTGCCCGCGACTTGTGTTCTTTAGGCCGTTTTCCGGTCTTTTGACGCGAATGACAACACTTGTGGTGAAGGCACCCGGTTACTCAACCAAAAAACGTCGCATTCTGGCCTTTTGACGCGAATGACAACACTTGTGGTGAAGGCACCCGGTTACTCAACCAAAAGACGTTTTACCTAAAGTGCTTTGCATACTCATAGCTCCGGCCACCGTTTTACGTGAATAACAACATTTGTGATGAAGTTACCCAGTTACTAAGTGACCTAAACCAGCGGAGTAGATGTAATTTCCTTTTTCTTACTTTTCTTCCTTTCTTTCTTTTTTTTCTGGAAGGGGAAGGGCCTTTGAATTTTTCAAAATGGATGCATGTCCCATGTTAGGGATATAAGGATCAATCGGGTAGAGTTTTAGCAAACAAATATAATCTCACAAGAATCCTAAGATTTAGTAGAAGCAAAGAAATTCCAACTCTCTTTCAAAGCAATTCAAAATGCATGAAATTATGCCTCAACAACTCCACAGTTAATCAAAGCAACAATCACATAACGCTAGTGCACATTCATGTCTCAATCTTATGACTTCCTAAATCACATTTATTTGTCAAATTACTAAAAAAATAATATAAACGGAAGTAGTTTGATAGTAACTGGCAAAAGAAAACAAAACAAAAGTAGTTTGATAGGATAACAAAAGATGAACAAAAATTTAAAAAAAAGTTACCATCTGGTTCCTATGTGTTAATTAACACTACATATATGTCATGGAATTCTTTACTTTTGAAATGGTTTTATCTCATTTGGAAGGTGAATTGGGCTGTTCAAATCAAAATTAGAATATGAGAAGTTCCATGTAATTTCAATTGAACCGAGAGTCTAAACCTAAAATGCTAAACAATTCCAGACATCCCAACAATAAAATGTCTCACAGAGGTTGATATACCACAAAGAACAATACACATCGTTTACTTGAATGAGATAACATAAAAGCACAACCAAATAAAACAAAACAAGATGAGAAACACCCACACCACAGTAGTAAAGTAATTGAAAACCACTAAAAAAGCATCCAACACTATTTATCAAAGGAACAAACTTGCCATAGATAAAAAGAAAATCACAACCCCATAATGTAGATGATAAATATCAAGAACTCAAGATAACAATGCAAACATATAAAGGAATGCTTGATGGATGAAATGAAGAGTGAAAGCCAAGAAAATGATCAACATTTTACCACCATTATCACTTTGAAAAGACTTTCTAGTTTCTGTGTCATTGTTTTCAAAGACGTCTTTGCCACCTCATACACCTTCATCCAGCATGCATGAAGACATAAGAAAAACAGATAATTTTGAAATTCCACAACCAAACTGCATGTTCACAAGAGGAATTAGTGTACTGTGCATCATTCGCCATTGTTGGATAAATAAATTACAAATAGAACTTACTTCTAAAGTCTTCATGAATCCTCAAGCTCTACCGCCTTCTTGGACCATTCCTCCGAACCTTCCTTAAACGAGTGTACAAGCTTGGTTACCTATGTGGTCCAGAAACATTGAAACACAAAGACGTTGACAAATGCATTAGATGTGGCAAATGTCTACACACACATATATATATATGAACAACCAATGCATTGCTTAAAAAGATAAGTAGTTGTTAAGACGAAGCCTTAACCAACCATCAATCATGAACTTATAAGGGCATCATACAACTAAGAACAACATGAATCATTACATACACACAAAGTCACAAACACAGCCAAAAGTGACACTCTTATAAACAAGACCGTCGTGCTTTGTTATATTGATCGCCAGCATGGTAAGTCCTCAAAGGTACCTAAAAGATTTTGACAATAATTATGTTCCATTTATTCTCCTCCCAATGTCATTGTGCTACTAGTGCTTAACTTAATACTACCCAATTACTCCCAAATATTATACTCCTTCAACCCTTGAACGACATTAAAAAGATAAACATAGGACGAGGACCAGCCCACCCATCCACTCAAAAGAATAGCTAGCACTACCAATGAACTAATGAATCGGTTCGCATAAGTTTCAGATCTATTAACAAGTTGAATATTTTCGAGAAAAAAAAAATGACAGTGTTTTGGGGGTAGCTGATCATAATTCAATCTTGAGTAGCATAATCATTCATGATACATGTACTCACAAAGCTCCACAACTCAGTAAATTACCAAATGAAACAATATTTGAGCAGAAGCTCATCAGCTTCAATATTACCCAAACTGACTAAATACAGGAATATCACGAATAACGTCTACATAAGACCAAACTGTACAGAAAATCCTAATTTGAGGATTGTTCAAACAGCAGAAACAGCCTCTCACTCACAATATGGTATTAGATGATGAATGTATTCAACTTGGAAAGGAGACTGAACTGTTCGTGGTACAACCAACAATGATAAACTGTGAAGGCCCTTAAAACCATCAGAAATTGAAGCAGATTCTTGAATTAGAAGATAAAGAGGGATGAAAATTGGATTTGGACAGGTCAAGGAGACCAAACATCATAAAAGAAAAAGTGGCTTCCATTAAAACTTCATGTAATAGAATTCATCATTCAAAAAGAACTAGCATGGTTCTGAAAGTTAACTGTTACAAGTCATAAGAAAAGCGGAAATCTCTGCTCACCAGATGCATACGAGATTATTTGCCTTTTCAATGGTGAAATATAATGAGCCCCTTGGAATGCAGCAGGGCGCAGTGCATTGAGTGGTCTGAAATCAACGGAATATGCCTTCTGAAAGCCATCCAGAATTGCCATCATTGTCGAGTTTGCAGGTCTCCTGTCTGATTTACATCCTCTTAGCAATGACACCTGAGCAACCATGGAACACTAATGATTTAGATAAATGTTCATGTCTTACAAATTGTCACATCTTAAGAGCTGGAATAACAAAGGAAGATTACGGGATAATTATACAGTCACATACCCTCAGGTTTGGGTATTACGGATTAAACAAAAAAAAGAAAAAGAAAAAAGAGGGAAAGGCCTATGAAGCATGATAATAAAGATCTATGAAGCACTTTATTCTCCACAGCACACCTAAATGAAAACCACAAACAAGATTATCTGTGAACATTATAGGTTTCATCACGGAAGGAGACAGCTGCAGAATTGTGCTTACCCTAGTATTTCTTTGTTAATGTCTCTGGCATTGTACCTTGTATATCCAAAGCCAGTGTAATCCCAAACCTAGAAGAAGACATTCATCAAATTCAGTTCTAAAATGCTTCAACAATCTTTTGCAACTTTTATCTAAATTAAAGTAGAAGACAATTACTGATTATATAGAGCAAGTTAAACACATTAGGATTGTCAAAGCAAAAATTAAATAAAAGAAGCACTAGAAAGCAAGATAAAGATGACATGTAAGATGGAGGAAGAAAGTATTTGCAAGGAAGTGAGAGCAAACTTAGGACATCAACAGAGAGTATTCCAGTATTCCTTCTTTATCAATCAATATATGAACAATGAGAAAATATTGGGCCAAGAAGGATTGTTCAAACAGCAGTAACATTTCGCAATACCATAATTTGAGGCCTCCTCCTCGCTCTGTCTCTCCCCCCTGCTTTTCTTGGTTTTCTTTTGATGGTGGGGTTGGGTGAGGGTATTTTGGTGGTGGGAGGACGGAACTGCGGCGTCTCTCCTTCGCCGGCTTTGGCTTTCTTGGAGGGAGAAAATGAGGGGTATTGTTTGAGGTGTGAGAAGAAGAATTGCAAGAGGTGTGACGGCCTTCCTCGTACCTGGAACATCACCCACTTGCCTCATCTGCTTCTCCACATTCAGCAACATCTCAATTTTCGCCTCCAAATCTCCGCCTCCATTTTCCTACAAAATTAAACCAAAAACATTCGATAAATCACAGCACGAGATACAAAATGGGTAAGCCAACAATAGCGTATAAGCTAATTGGAAATCAGGAACGCGCATTTGCTTACCATTTTGATCGAATAGATACGACCAATTGGGGAATTTTTCGTGCAATCGAGGAAAAACAAAACCCTAGAGAGAGAGAGAGAAAGAGGAGAGAGTTGAAATATGTTTTACAATGCGACCATCTTGCCGCTAATAAACCTTTTACAAAATTATAAATTTTTTATTATACATTTTGACCCCTGAATTACGTTTATTATAACAAAAGTCCCCGTAAAAAAATAATTTAGCGTTGACAGAACAAAACACCCTTTTAATGCGGTCCGAGAAATAAATGAGGTGTGTGGAGCTTCTGGTGATATAAGGATGGCCATGGAAGAATTCAATGTTGGTATCCAGGAGGCCGGGTTAATACCATTGCCTATGCAGGGGGAATGGTATACGTGGCACAACTGCAGCACGAACTCTCGGAGTCTATGGAAGAGATTGGATCGAATTCTCATTAATGACAGATGGCTTGCGAGGTTCCCTTCCTCATGTTATCATAGCCTTTTACCGCGGACTTCAGACCACTCGCCGCTTGTACTGCATGGGGACAGGCAAAGCCAAACTGGAGGTATGTTTCGTTTTGACAACTACCTGACACACTCACCTGAATTTATCCCCGGTGTGCAGAATATCTGGCAGAATACAATCGTTGGGGTTCCTATGTTTGCGGTAACACATAAACTTAAAGCATTGAAGCCGGTCTTCAGGGAACAAAGGAGGAAGAAGGGGGATTTGACTCTAAACGTTCAGGAGGAAGAAGGGGGATTTGACTCTAAACGTTCAATTAGCTAAAGGCTTTCTAGATGAGGCACAGCAGCTAGTGAGCTCAGATAGACAGAATGAGGCCTTTTTATAATTAGAACACTGCTGCCGCCTGGTATATGCAAAAGCGGTAAAACTGGAACAAATCATGCTGCAACAGCGAGCCAAGATGCAGTGGATGAAGGGGGGTGACCAATGCTCTCGAATTTTCTTACGTAAAATTGCTCAGAGAAGGGTGGCAAGGAGTATACTGCAGATAAATGATGATAATGGGACCATCCACACTGAACCAGAAGATATTATCAATGAATTTGTCCGTTATTATCAAAACCTCTTGGGCGGTAACAGACGACAGATAACGTTGGATATTGGCTTTCTCAGACCGTGGGCAAGACATGTTCTCTCTAATGAGGAGGCTGGCCATCTTAAATCGGCGTTCACACCAGATGATGAAGCAAGCAGTATTTGACATTGCAGAGGACAAGGCCCCGGGACCTGATGGATATTCATCAGGATTCTTTAAAGCAGCCTGGCCAGTGGTGGGACAGGAAGTTACAAAGGCAGTATTGGAATTCTTTAGTACCGGTAAACTTCTCAAACAAGTCAACTCCACACTTTTGGCACTAATACCAAAGGTACACACTCCTATGACTGTTGGTGATTTTAGGCCAATTTCGTGCTGTAATGTGTTATACAAAATTATTGCGAAATTACTTGTCCAACGACTGAGTGTCGTTCTGGACAAGATAATTAGTCCCTGTCAGGGAGCGTTTATTCCAGGGCGTAGCATGGGGGACAATATTCTGTTGGCACAGGAACTACTCACGGGATATAACCAGGTGAGGCTCCCACCTAGCTGTACCCTAAAAGTCGATATAAGGAAGGCATATGATACTGTGGAGTGGGATTTCCTACTTGCGGTCTTGCAATTATTTGGTTTCCCCCAAACGTTCACCAAATGGATTGAGGAGTGTGTAACGACGGCGGCATTCTCGATTGGTCTTAATGGAAACCCTCACGGTTTCTTCATAGGAGCACGTGGATTAAGACAGGGAGACCCGCTATCTCCCTATCTTTTTGTTCTCGTTATGGAAGTCTTGCATTTGGGATTATTACAACTTATTGAACTGGATTTGCAATTCTCTTACCACTGGAAATGTGAGCCGGCCAAAGTCTTCCAGTTGGGTTTCGCAGACGACCTCCTACTTTTCTGTAGAGCTGACTTGGATTCTCTCAGGATCCTCAAGAGGGGGTTGGACCGATTTGCAGAATGGTCGAGACTTCGACTGAATGTACAAAAAAACCATGTCATTATCTCTCGATCAACACAAGGCTGGAAGGATCAGATCTTAGCAATTATGGGCTTCCAGGAGGGCCAACTACCAATGAGGTACTTGGGCCTCCCTCTACTGTCTTCTAGATTGTCTATATCCGATTGTCAACCACTTTTATTGAATATTGATGCTCGCATTAATGGTTGGGAAGGAATCTCATTATCTTATGCTGGACGTATACAAATCATTAAATCCGTACTATCAGCAATGAGCATCTATTGGGCGTCTGCATTCATCCTACCGAAGGCTATTATTAAACAAATTGAGAAACGCTTCAGAACTTTTCTATGGAAAGGCACTTCTACATCGGGATACACCAAGGTAGCGTGGAAGGATGTGTGTATACCAATTAATGAAGGAGGCCAAGGAATTAAGGACATCGGTATCCTTAACCGTTCCTTAATAGCAAAGAAGTATGAAGGAGGCCAAGGAATTAAGGACATCGGTATCCTTAACCGTTCCTTAATAGCAAAGAAGTTATGTGACATTATCAGATGTGACGGAACATCTATATGGGTTGAGTGGTTGAAGCAGGGACGATTGCACAACACCTCAATTTGGACCATTAACGAAAAGGGAGGATCACGGGATGGCGAAAAATGCTCCGACTTCGTAGCTCTATCCTACCTATGACGGAATTCCTTATTGGAGAGGGGAGGTCATTCTACTTGTGGAAGGACCCATGGCACCACTTGGGCCCACTTATTGCTAGATTCCCACGAGGACCGAGCCTCCTAGGACTTGATGAATCCGCCAAACTTCAAGTAGTCATTGATGAGGGACAATGGCAGTGGCCTTTCATTACTGATTTGGAATGTATGGAAATCATTTACACTTTACCTTAGATTCATGGAGGGGATGACATGATCAACTGGCGGTTTTCAGAGGGATGACCCACTACACAATCCCTATACAGACTTTTCTGTCCACCTGGACCGAAAGTAGGATGGTCTTCACTACTTTCGGGTACTTTGAAGATTCCCCGACATAACTTCATTCTTTGGTTAGGAATTCAGGAGAAGCTACCGACAACTGATAAACCATGGATGACCCATCTAAGGGGATGTATTCTGTGTGACGAGGGTACAGCGGAGACACGCACTCACATGTTCTTCTGATGTCGATTTAGCAGAGGATGCCTTGCAGCTATACGACAACAAATTCAATTTGCTTGGCCAAATCGTGAGTGGACAAGAGACGTGGAATGGGCATCGAGGAAGTGGAGGGGGAAGCATATTGTCAATGTTTCCTATCGAGCATTACTTGGTGCATGCATATACCATTTATGGCGAGAGAGGAACTTGAGACGATTTGAGCAAACTCGTCGGTCGGAAGGTGTATTAGCTACTTGCATCATAGAAGACGTTAAACAGAGGATAATTAGTATTAATCTTTCCAGTTCTATTAGTACATGTGCACTTTATAGACTTTGGAGTATCCCTTGGTTTGTCGGGGGAGCCACCACATGATTGTTGTACTTTACCTCCTTTTTTATTAATGAAACTTACATTTACCCAAAAAAAACGTTTGGGTCAAGTTTCGTCGAGTTCTAAGAACGTTCAAAATTTAGCTGTTTTGCACGGTTTTACTAAAGCAAGTTCTTTTTCCTTTTACACCAACTTGTTGTTATTATTTTTTGTACGCTTAGCAAATTTACCACACAAATGCATGGGCCTACGTCTGGGTCATGTTTTGTGGAATTTTGAGAACGTTCAAAATTTAACTATTTTGCTCGGTTTATTAAAGCAAGTTCATTTCCCTTATACACTAACTTGATAAAACCGTGCAAAACAGCTAAATTTTGAGCATTCTCAGAATTCGACTAAACTTGATTCAAACGTAGGTCTAGACCCAAGAATTTGTGTGCTAAATTTCCTAAGTGTAATAATAACTACAACATTATGCTTGCTCAGGCAGCATTTATTCCGGGACGAAGCATTAGAGACAACATTATGCTTGCTCAGGAACTGTTCACGGGATATAATCAGACGCGACTTCCCCCTAGATGCGCACTTAAAGTGGACATTAGGAAGGCCTATGACACGGTTGAATGGGACTTCCTTGTGGCGACCTTGCAACTATTTGGGTTTCCACCAACCTTCACAAGGTGGATTGAGGAATGCATCTCGACGACCTCTTTTTTGGTTGGTCTTAATGAAAATCCACATGGGTTCTTTGATGGAGCGAGAGGTCTTCGTCAGGGAGATCCCTTATCCCCATTCCTGTTTGTGCTTGTTATGGAAGTTCTGCATATTGGTTATCTGCAATTAATTGAGCAGGATATGCAATTCACATATCACTGGAAGTGTGAGCTAGCAAGAGTATTCCAATTGGGATTTGCGGATGATCTCCTACTATTCTGTAGAGCTGATTTGGACTCGGTTAGAGTCCTTAAGGTGGGACTGGACCGATTTGCTGAATGGTCGGGCCTTCGATTGAATATCCAAAAGAGTCACATTATTATATCCCAGTCTGCACATGAAAGGAAAGATCAGTTGCTATTGCTCTAGGGATTTCAGGAGGGACATCTCCCGATGAGGTATTAGGCCTTCCTTTAATCTCATCTAGATTGACTATATCAGACTGTCAGCCACTTCTGTCCAAAATTGATGCACGTATTGCGGGATGGGAGGGTATGTCGTTATCATATGCTAGGCGGGTACAAATCATTAAATCTGTACTTTCAGCATTGAGCATTTATTGGGCTTCTGCATTCATATTACCGAAGGCGATCATTAAGGAAGTTGAGAAACGCCTTCGAAGGCTCCTATGGAAAGACACCTCAATGACGGGTTATGCCAAAGTTGCGTGGAAGGATGTTTGCAAACCGATTGGGGAAGGAGGCCTAGGAATAAAAGATATTGATGCACTTAACCGAGCACTAATGACTAAGAAGTTGTGTGATGTCATTAGATGTGACTGAACGTCTATCTGGGTTGAGTGGCTGCAGCTCGGACGACTACAAAATAATTCCATTTGGACTGTTGACGAGAAGGGTGGATCGTGGGGTTGGAGAAAGCTGCTTCGTCTACGCAGCCTTATCAAACCAATGGTCGAGTGTCGTATTGGAGATGGGAAGACCTTCTATCTTTGGAAGGATCCATGGCATCACCTTGGTCCCCTGATTTCTCGATTTCCACGAGGACCGAGTTTACTTGGGCTTGATGAATCTACCAAGCTCAATACAGTTATTGATGAGGGCCAATGGCACTGGCCCCTCATAACGGATTTGGAATGCCTTCAGATTATTTATACACTACCCCAGATCCATGGTGGAGATGATAGAATCCTTTGGCGTTTCCCGGATGGCCGACCCACAGCCCAAATCCTATACAGACTTATCTGCCCGCTCGGACCGAAAGTAGGTTGGACTTTACTACTTTCGGGTTCGCTAAAGATCCCACGCCATTGTTTTATCCTATGGATGGCTATTCAGGAAAAACTACCAACGACAGACAAACCCTGGCTCACACACATTGGAGGGTGTATTCTTTGTGATGAAGAAACAAACGAGACACATAATCACTTATTCTTCCGATACCGATTTAGCAGAAGATGCCTTATAGCCATAAGGGAAATAATTCGATTCGATTGGCCCAATCGCACATGGGCAATGGATGTGGAATGGGCAGTAAAAAAATGGAGAGGGAAGCATATCATCAATGCAGCATACCGAGCGTTACTTAGGTCATTGGTTTACCATTCATTGTTTTATCCTATGGATGGCTATTCAGGAAAAACTACCAACGACAGACAAACCCTGGCTCACACACATTGGAGGGTGTATTCTTTGTGATGAAGAAACAAACGAGACACATAATCACTTATTCTTCCGATACCGATTTAGCAGAAGATGCCTTATAGCCATAAGGGAAATAATTCGATTCGATTGGCCCAATCGCACATGGGCAATGGATGTGGAATGGGCAGTAAAAAAATGGAGAGGGAAGCATATCATCAATGCAGCATACCGAGCGTTACTTAGGTCATTGGTTTACCACTTGTGGCGAGAAAGAAACTCCAGACGGTTCCAGCAAAGTGAACACCCGCCTAATGTATTGGCTTCTCATATTATTGACGATGTTAGGCAGAGGATTTTGCGCCTTAATCTTTCCAATTCGATTAGTACATGTGCTCTTTATAGACTATGGCGTATCCCTTGGCCTGTCGAGGGACTACCCAATTAATTGTTGTACTGTACCATATTTTTATTAATAAAATTTACCATTACCGAAAAAAATAATAACTACAAGTTAATATAAAAGGAAAACAAACTTATTTTAATAAAACCGTGTAAAACAGCTAACTTATGAACGTTCTCAGAATTCGACGAAACTTTCTTTTTTTGGGGTAAGTGTAATTTTCATTACAAAAAAAAAAAGAGAAGTATAGTACAACAGTGTCCCTCATTAGATATTGACCCAATCGCAAGTCTAGACCCAAGCATTTGTGTTGTAAATTTGCTAATCGTAATAATAACTACAAATTAGTATAAAAGGAAAACAAACTTGTTTTAATAAAACCGTGCAAAACAACTAACTTTTGAACGTTCTTAGAATTCGACGAAACTTGACCCAATCGCAGGTCTAGACCCAAGCATTTGTGTTGTAAATTTGCTAATCGTAATAATACTACAAGTTAGTATAAAAGGGAAACAAACTTGATTTAATAAAACCGTGCAAAACAGCTAAATTTTGAACGGTCTCGAAATTCGACGAAACTTGACACAAACGTTGGTCTAGACCAAAGCATTTGTGTTATAAATTTGCTAAGCGTAATACTAACTACAAGTTAGTATAAAAGGGAAACAAAATTGTTTTAACAAAACTGTTCAAAACAGCTAAATTTTGAGCATTTTCAGAATTCGACGAAACTTGACCCAAACGTAGGTCTAGATCCAAGAATTTGAGTGTTAAATTTCTAAGCATAATAATAATTACAAGTTAGTATAACAGGGAAACAAACTTACTTTAATAAAACCGTGCAAAACAGCTAAATTTTGAACGTTGTCAGAATTTTACGAAACTTGAACCAAACATAGATCTAGACCCAAGCATTTGTGTTATACATTTGCTAAGCGTAATAATAACTACAAGTTAGTATAAAAGGAAAACAAACTTGTTTTAATAAACCCGTGCAAAACAGCTAAATTTTTAACGTTCTCAGAATTCGAAAAAACCTGTCCCAAACGTTGGTCTAGACCCAAGCATTTGTGTGGTAAATTTGCTAAGCGTAATAATAACTACAGGTTAGTATAAAAGGGAAACAAACTTGTTTTAATAAAACCGTGCACAACAGCTAAATTTTGAGCATTCTCACAATTTGACTAAACTTGATCCAAACGTAGGTCTAGCCCCAAGAATTTGTGTGTTAAATTTCCTAAATGTAATAATAAATACAAGTTAATATAAAAGGGAAACAAACTTGTTTTAATAAAACCGTGTAAAACAGCTAACTTATGAACGTTCTCATAATTCGACGAAACTTGACCCAATCGCAGGTCTAGACCCAAGCATTTGTGTTGTAAATTTGCTAATCGTAATAATAACAACAAGTCAGTATAAAAGGAAAACAAACTTGTTTTAATAAACCCGTGCAAACCAGCTAAATTTTGAACGGTCTCAGAATTCGACGAAACTTGACCCAAACGTTGGTCTAGACCAAAACATCTATGTTGTAATTTGCTAAGCGTAATAATGACTACAAGTTAGTATAAAAGGGAAACAAACTTGTTTTAATAAAACTGTGCAAAACAGCTAAATTTTGAGCATTCTCAGAATTCGACGAAACTTGACCCAAACGTAGGTCTAGATCCAAGAGTTTGTGTCTTAAATTTCTAAGCGTAATAATAATTACAAGTTAGTATAAAAGGGAAACAAAATTGCTTTAATAAAACCGTGCAGAACAGCTAAATTTTGAACGTTCTCAAAATTTTACGAAGCTTGACCCAAACGTAGATCTAGACCCAAGCATTTGTGTTATACATTTGCTAAGCGTAATAATAACTACAAGTTAGTATAAAAGGGAAACAAACTTGCTTTAATAAAACCGTGCAAAACAGCTAAATTTTGAACGTTCTCAGAATTCAACAAAACCTGTCTCAAACGTTGGTCTAGACCCAATCATTTGTGTGGTATATTTGCTAAGCATAATAATAACTACAAGTTAGTATAAAAGGGAAACAAACTTGTTTAAATAAAATCGTGCAAAACAGTTAACTTTTGAACGTATACTGAATTCAATGAAACTTGACCCAATCGTTGGTCTAGACCAAGCATTTGTGTTGCAAATTTGCTAAGCGTAATAATAACTACAAGTTAGTATGAAAGGGAAACAAACTTGCTTTAATAAAACCGTGCAAAATAGCTAAATTTTGAACCTTCTCAGAATTCGACGAAACTTAACCCAAACATTGGTCTAGACCCGAGCATTTGTCTTGTAAATTTGCTAAGTGTAATAATAACTACAAATTAGTACAAAAGGGAAACAAACTTGTTTTAATAAAACCGTGCAAAACAGCTAACTTTTGAACGTTCTCAGGATTTGACGAAACTTGATCCAATCATAGGTCTAGACCCAAGAATATCTGTGGTAAATTTTCTAAGCGTAATAATACCTATAAGTTAGTATAAAAGAGAAACAAACTTGCTTTAATAAAGCAGTGCAAAACAGCTAAATTTGAACGTTCTCAGAATTCGACGAAACCTGTCTCAAACGTTGGTCTAGACCCAAGCATTTGTGTGGTAAATTTTCTAAGCGTAATAATAACTACAAGTTAGTGTAAAAGGGAAACAAACTTGTTTTAATAATACCGTGCAAAACAACTAATATTTGAACGTTCTTAGAATTCAACGAAACTTGACCCAAGACTATGGCGTATCCCTTGGCCTGTCGAGGGAGAAACCAACTGATAACCACACTGTTGTACTGTACTACTATTTCATTTTACTTAATGATACTTACATTTACCAAAAAAACGAAACTTGACCCAATCCCAGGTCTAGACGCAAGCATTTTTATTGGAAATTTGCCAAGCGTAATAATAACTACAAGTTAGTATAAAATGGAAAAAAACTTGTTTCAATAAAACCGTCCAAAATAGCTAACTTTTGAACGTTCTCAAAATTCGACGAAACTTGACCCAATCGTAGGTCTAGACCCTAGATATCTGTGGTAAATTTTCTAATCGTAATAGTAACTACTGGTTAGTATAAAAGGGAAACAAACTTGTTTTAATAAAACCGTGCAAAATAACTAAATTTTGAGCATTCTCAGAATTCGACTAAATCCAAACGTAGGTCTAGACCCAAGAATTTGTGTGTTAAATTTCCTAAGTATAATAATAACTACAAGTTAATATAAAAGGAAAACAAACTTGTTTTAACAAAACCGAGTAATACAGCTAATTTATGAACGTTCTCAGAATTCGACGAAACTTTTTTTTTTCGGGGGTAAGTGTAATTTTCATTAAAAAAAAAAGAGAAGTATAGTACAACAGTGTCCCTCATTAGATCTTGACCCAATCGCATGTCTAGACCAAAGCATTTGTGTTGTAAATTTGCTAAGCGTAATAATAACTACAAGTTAGTCTAAAAGGGAAACAAAATTATTTTAATAAAACCGTTCAAAACAGCTAAATTTTGAGAATTCTTAGAATTCGACGAAACTTGACCCAAACGTAGGTCTAGATCCAAGAATTTGTGTGTTAAATTTCTAAGTAGGTCTAGATCCAAGAATTTGTGTGTTAAATTTCTAAGCATAATAATAATTACAAGTTAGTATAACAGGAAAACAAACTTACTTTAATAAAACCGTGCAGAACAGCTATGTTTTGAACGTTCTCAAAATTTCACGAAACTTGAACCAAACATAGATCTAGACCCAAGCATTTGTGTTATACATTTGGTAAGCATTATAATAACTTTTTTTTTATTATAAAAAAAACTTGCAAACTTGCTACAAGTTAGTATTACATTTGCTACAAGTTAGTATAAAAGGAAAACAAACTTGCTTCAATAAAACCGTGCAAAACAGCTAAATTTTGAACGTTCTCAGAATTCGAGAAAATCTGTCCCAAACGTTGGTCTAAACCAAAGCATTTGTGTGGTAAATTTGCTAAGCATAATAATAACTACAAGTCAGTATAAAAGGGAAACAAACTTGTTTTAATAAAACCGTGCAAAACAGCTAAATTTTTTGAGCATTCTCAGAATTCGACGAAAATTGATCCAAACGTAGGTCTAGACCCAAGAATTTGTGTGTTAATGGAAAAGTCGGCTGTTTCAGCGCCGCAATTACTAGGGTTTGCTGCGCCCTTGGAAGACGAAGTGACACGAGATGTTCCACCGCCGCTGTTTTGCGCAGAACCCAAACAATCGCCGGCGACAATGGCAGATCTGATGATTAGTTACGATGACACAATGATTTTAGACGATGACACAATGATTTTGGGAGATGAAAGGTTGCGCAGTGATGGAAAACTTGGAGTTTTTGCAGCGGGTTCGTCCCGCCCAAAACTAGGGTTTCGCGCAGCCATGGAATCCGAAACGTCGCCTGAGGAAGACGAAGCGACGCCCATTGATATGGAGGTTGTGGCTATGGCAGACGACAGCCGAACGAATGGCGATGGTGAAGGAGTCATGCCCATCGAAAAAGATCCAAACTTGGACGTAGAAGACGAAGATCTAGTGCGTCGACCTATTCTAGGGTTTGACGGCGCAAATCTAAGCGAACGATTGAAATCTTCGTTCAATATCGCTGAGTTCCTTCGACTTGCACACAAGGTGATCGATAAAAACGACCATGAATCAACGGCAGCCCTTGAGGAACTTCGATTAAAATGGGAAATGCGATTTGGCAAAGTTTCCATGTTGCGATGCTTTCCGCCGGAGAAGATGATGCCATTGCCGACTGTAACTGATTTCCCACCGGCTCGTACGAAGCGCCAGGCCTACCGGAGTCTCCTACCGATGACTACGATGGAGAAGCCGACGGACACCGATGGGCTGCAACTTGGAAGGAGTCCGATGACAGTAGCAGCGGTTTCCGACGGTCTGATGATGAAGGAACCTCCATAGCCGGCGAAGAAACTTGTTGGAAACCCCCTCCGACGAACTAAGACAATGCTAACGCGATTTCCGGCGGTTTTGCCGGCGGTTAACGTGGATGGTGGCAGTGAGGTGGCGATTGGTTCTGGGGACGTGGCAGATGACGTGGAGCTCAACTCAGCGGCTAACTTGGCAGATGACAATGACTTGGCGCATAGATAGGATGGACATTCTGCTGACATCAGCATCACTAGGGCTGATGTCAGCAATGGGAGTGATGATGACAGTAGGGCTGATGTAAGCATTGATGCTGCTGCTGATGTCATCAGTGATGCTGCTGCTGATGTCATCAGTGATGCTGCTGCTGATGTCATCAAGGATGTAGGAAAAAACAAGCTTTTGACACCACAATGACAGTGAACGTGGAGTG
>NW_011628135.1:0-15000 GCF_000512975.1 Sesamum indicum | reverse complement strand
AGATTCATCAAGGGGTCCTAATCGAAGCAACCCCATACCTGGGGACCCATGTTAAACCTTGCCATATGGAATGTACGTGGCCTGAACAAGAGGGATCATCAGCTGGCGGTCAAGGATATCATTGCTGAGTTCAGGTTACACTTTATTGGTCTCTTAGCAACACGTGTTCGCATTAATAACTGTGCTAATATCCAATCATTCTTGATGCCTCATTGGAAATGGTTTATGGATTATGACAATGTTGGAAATCGGATATGGATTGCATGGGATTATAATTATGTTGATGTGGATATTATTGAGGTGGGAAACCAGTTTATACACTATCGTACCAATATTAGAGCATTACTAGATTTTGTTGATATTACTATTGTGTATGGTGCTACTGAGATCACTGACAGGCGAGAATTATGGGCCTCTCTAGAATGCTTAGCTTTACAATGCATTAATACTCGCTGGCTGGTTGGAGGTGACTTCAATGCAGTCAGGGATCTCAGTGAGGTTTGTGGTACGTCGGGAGATATAAGGGTGGCGATGGAGGAATTTAATACGTGCCTACAGAATACTGCACTTTTACCATTACCGATGTAGGGTGAATGGTACACATGGCATAATCGAAGTGCTGGTCCTCGCAACTTGTGGAAGCGACTTGATCGTATACTAACCAATGATACATGGACTGTGCGGTTTCCATTAGTCTTCTATCAATGCCTCACACCACGGACATCGGATCACTCGCCGATGGTGATTAATGGGGATAATCAGCAGCGATTTGGAGGTATGTTCCGATTTGACAACTTCCTTACTCTCTCACCAGATTTTATTCCTACCGTGCAGAGTATATGGCAGCATCAAATAATGGGAGTGCCTATGTTCTCAGTCACCCGCAAGCTCAAGGCACTCAAACCTTTTTCTCGAGAATAGAGGAGAAAAAAAGGGGATATCTCCCATAATGTTGAGTTGGCAAGGGGGTTCTTGGAGCAGGCCCAAGTATTGGTAAGCTCACACAGACAGGATGAGCTATTTCTTCTGTTTGAGCACTGCAGTCGGCTTGTGTATGCAAAGGCGGCCGAATTGGAGAGGATCATGCTACAGCAGAGGGCAAAGATGGAATGGATGAAGGGTGGTGACCAGTGTTCCAAAGTGATCTTTTGTAAAATTGCCCAAAGACGGACAGCTAGACGAATCTTGCAAATTAATGATGCTCAAGGAATTACAATTACAGAACCAAATGCAGTCATACATGAATTTATCTCCTACTATCAGTCCTTGCTAGGGGGAGACAGGCGTCAGAGGGTGATAGACCTACGGTTTCTTCGGCCTTGGGCGAGGCATATCATAACAACTGAGGAGGCAGGCTACCTACTGGAACCATTCAGTGCAGAGGATATAAAAAGAGCTGTTTTTGACATCGGCGAGGATAAAGCACCTGGACCTGATGGGTATTCATCAGGATTCTATAAAAATGCCTGGCCGGTGGTGGGACAGGAGGTAACGAAGGCAGTACTGGAGTTCTTTTCTACGGGGAAGATTCTTAAGCAGATTAATAGCACAATATTGACGGTTATCCCCAAGGTACACTCTCCCACGTCTGTCACAGATTTTCGCCCTATTTCCTGCTGTAACGTTCTTTATAAAATCATTGCAAAACTTATTGTCCAAAAATTGAGTGTGGTTTTGGACAAGATTATCACCCCCTGCCAAGCAGCGTTTGTCCCTGGCCGGAGCATAGGGGACAATGTTATGTTAGCACAGGAACTCTTCACTGGTTATAATCAGGCCCGACTCCCACCGAGATGTGCTTTGAAAGTTGATATCCGAAAGGCGTATGACACTGTCGAGTGGGATTTCTTGCTATCGGTGCTTCAGCTATTCGGCTTCCCAGAGATATTCAGTCGATGGATTGAGGAGTGTATCAGCTCACCCTCCTTTTCAGTAGGGATGAACAGAAAGCCACATGGTTATTTTGCGGGTGCCAGAGGGCTTCGACAGGGCGACCTCTTATCGCCATATCTCTTCGTCCTTGTGATGGAGATTCTACACATGGGAATTCTACAGCTGATCGAGCAGGACATGAACTTCGCATTTCATTGGAAGTGTGCCGATCTTAGACTCTTCCAACTGGGGTTCGCTGATGACTTACTCCTATTCTGCCGAGCCAATACTGAATCTGTTTGGGTCTTCAAATCCGGATTGGATAGATTTGCTGATTGGTCGGGGCTACGACTCAATGTTGAAAAAAGCCATATCATCATATCCGGATCAGCCCAAAATATACGAGAGGAGCTGCTTACTGTGTTAGGGTTTCAGGAAGGCCACTTACAGATGAGGTATTTGGGTCTACCATTGATCTCTTCTCGATTAACTATCGCCGACTGCCAACCATTACTGAGTAAGATCGATGCACGTATCAATGGTTGGGAGGGATTGGCACTGTCATATGCGGGCAGGGTACAAATCATTAAGTCTGTCCTTGTGGCTCTGGGTGTCTATTGGGCTTCGGCATTTATTTTGCCAAAAGGGGTCATTAAAGACATTGAGAAGAGATTGCGAGTCTTCTTATGGAGAGGTACGGGAAATAGTGGATACCCTAAAGTTGCTTGGAAGGAGATTTGCAAACCAAAAGAGGAGGGAGGCCTTGGCCTTAAGGATATGAGAACTCTTAATCGAGCATTGATGTGCAAAAAGCTCTGTGAAGTCATCCGATGTGATAGGACTTCTATCTGGGTCGAGTGGTTGCGACATGGCTGCCTACGAGATGATTCGATATGGACTATCCCGGAGAATCGTGGGCCATTGGGATGGAGAAAAATTTTGCGATTGAGAGGCTGGTTACGCTCAGTGGTGGAATATCGTATTGGTAATGGGAATAATTTTTTATTATGGAAGGATCCCTGGCATCACCTTGGGCCCCTCCTCGACAGATTTCCGCGGGGACCCAACAGTCTGGGATTGCATGAGTCTACCAAGTTGAGCTCGGTTATCTATGAGGGCCATTGGCACTGGCCATTGATTACGGACATGGAATGCGTGGAGATTACACACGTGCTGCCTCGGATCCATGGGGGTACAGATCGTATTATATGGAAGGGTTCGAGTGGGAAACCCACTACCCAGGAGTTCTATCGGGCTATGATACCAGCAGGACCGAAAGTAGGTTGGAATTCACTACTTTCGGGTTCTTTGAAGATCCCGCGACATTTGTTTATCCTTTGGCTAGCTATCCTGGAGAAGCTAGCAACAACAGATAAACCATGGCTTTCCCATCTTGGGTGCTGCGTGCTGTGCAATGAAGACATGGTGGAGTCACATAACCACCTGTTTTTCCACTGCAGATTTAGTAGAAGATGCCTCAGTAGTATTCGGCGCATTGTGCAATTCCAGTGGCCTAATAGGGATTGGGTCAGAGATGTTGAATGGGGTGCAAGAAAATGGCGTGGGAAGCACATCATCAATATATCCTACCGATGCCTGCTAGGATCGTGTGTTTACCATATTTGGAGGGAGAGGAACCTGAGACGGTTTGAGCACGAGGAGAGGCCATCGAGTGTAGTGGCCAACTTAATAGTAGAAGATGTTCGGCAACGTATACTCAGTATTAAGCTACCTAGCTCTATTAGCACATGTGCCTTGTATAGACTGTGGCGTATCCCTTGGCCTGTCGAGGGAAGCGCCTAATGAGGGACATTGTTGTATTATACTTCTCCTTTTTTTTAATGAAAATTACACTTACCCAAAAAAAATTTGTGTGTTAAATTTCCTAAGTGTAATAATAACTACAAGTTAATATAAAAGTGAAACAAACTTGTTTTAATAAAACCGTGTAAAACAGCTAACTTATGAACGTTCTCAGAATTCGACGAAACTTGACCCAATCGCAGGTCTAGAGTCAAGCCTTTGTGTTGTAAATTTGCTAATCGTAATAATAACTACAAGTTAGTATAAAAGGAAAACAAACTTGTTTTAATAAACCCGTGCAAACCAGCTAAATTTTGAACGGTCTCAGAATTCGACGAAACTTGACCCAAACGTTGGTCTAGGCCAAAACATCTATGTTGTAATTTGCTAAGCGTAATAATGACTACAAGTTAGTATAAAAGGGAAACAAACTTGTTTTAATAAAACCGTGCAAAACAGCTAAATTTTGAGCATTCTTAGAATTCGACAAAACTTGACCCAAACGTAGGTCTAGATCCAAGAATTTGTGTGTTAAATTTCTAAGCATAACAATAATTACAAGTTAGTATAAAAGGGAAACAAAATTGCTTTAATAAAACCGTGCAGAGCAGCTAAATTTTGAACGTTCTCAAAATTTTACGAAACTTGACCCAAACGTAGATCTAGACCCAAGCATTTGTGTTATACATTTGCTAAGCGTAATAATAACTACAAGTTAGTATAAAAGGGAAACAAACTTGCTTTAATAAAACCGTGCAGAACAGCTAAATTTTGAACGTTCTCAGAATTGAACAAAACCTGTCCCAAACGTTGGTCTAGACCCAAGCATTTGTGTGGTATATTTGCTACGCAAAATAATAACTACAAGTTCGTATAAAAGGAAAACAAACTTGTTTTAATAAAACCGTGCAAAACAGTTAACTTTTGAACGTACACTGAATTCAATGAAACTTGCCCCAATCGTTGGTCTAGACCCAAGCATTTGTGTTGCAAATTTGCTAAATGTAATAATAACTACAAGTTAGTGTAAAAGGGAAACAAACTTGCTTTAATAAACCGTGCAAAACAGCTAAATTTTGAACCTTCTCAGAATTCGACGAAACTTAACCCAAAATTTCTCTCTCTAAAAAACATGGATCCTCTCTATTCTCTCTCACACACTTCTACACCACAAAACTCACACACACTTGCCCTAACATCTAAAACCGCTGCCGACGATGATGAAGAGGCTCCGGCCGACGAAGGGGAGACCGACGGTGATGGTGTCAGGCGAACGATAGTCAGCCTTGAGCAGTTTTCCGGCAAAAACCGCGAGCTTCATTTGGAAATCGAAAAGTCGCCATTGAAGGAGGTTCGATTGGAGGAAACTGCCGGCGATTCTGATGCTCCCCCTTGCTGCCATGGTCATGGGGATGGCATAGGAAGCATTTTGGGAAAAAATACAGTCGATTTAGCCCCAAGTTCATCATTTTCAGAATTAGGGTTTAGCGCCGTTGGGGAAGATGAAACGATGCCTGTGGAAGACGAAACGGCAGCGACATTTCGGGGCATGGCTGACGATAGGTTAGTGACTGTTGATGAAGAAGACACCATGCCAATGGGAAAAGATCCGAACTTGGATGGAAAAGATGGAGATTTGGTGCGCCGCCCAAAACTAGGGTTTGGCGGCGCACCTTCGACGAGCAGCAATGGCGAACGGCGAACAGGTACGTTCAATATGGCTGAGTTTATCCGATTAGCTCGTGTTGTTGTTGATGCCGGAGACCACGATTCATTAACGGCGCTTGAGGAGTTGAAACGGAAATGGGAGACGCGTTTTGGGAAGCAACCTGCCGCGAATTTTTTTCCGGAACCGGCGCCGCTAACTGAACCACCACTGGTAAGGGGGATACGCAAGGCTTTGAGGACGATAATCCGGCCGGCGGTTGGTGTACATGCGAACGGAAACAGCTCTGCGTTGAGGGATGGGGCTTTCTCGTCGGGAAGCATTATTTCCGGCGACTTTGGTGGCCGAACAGAGGCGAAAATGGCGAACACAAGGGTTGGCACAGGACCTGTAACATTTCCGACCAGATCTACAGTAGTCCGGCCGGTGAAAGACGCGATTCCGGCGAACAACAAGGTGGCGCAGATTCATGCTGATGCAGCTGCTGATGTAAGCGTTGACCCAGCTGATATAAGCGTTGACCCTACTGATGTAAGCGTTGACTCTGCTGATGTAAGCGCTGACACTGCTGATGATGTCATTGTTGCTGACACAGGGCATGACATCAGCAATGTAGTAGAAAAAAATAGCAACTTTGGAAAAAAGATAGCATCCTCTCCTTTGTTAATTGGAAATATTCCTTTGCACACTAGTTCACAAATGAATGTTGATGATAAAATTACCGTTGCGTTCAACAATTCATCGCGTAAAACGCTATCATACATTGCCCCAACGATGCAAAATGGGGAGGTTGTAGTTCGTCCTTCATTAGATACTGTGCGAGATGGAGCCAAAAGATGGGAAACTACGGCAGTGGGTTACTTTTTGGGGAAACGACCATACTATCATCATTTGAAGGAGTTTGCCTTTTCGGTTTGGCCGGCACTACGAGAGGTCACAGCGAATACTAATGGATTCTTTTTCTTCCGATTTAAATTTGTAATTGATATGGAGGAAGTCATTGAAGGAGGACCGTGGCTGTTCCAGGGACAGCCGATTGTATTGCAAAAGTGGGAACCAGGTATGGCTATGAGAAAATTGAAGCATACGCAAGTGCCTGTCTGGATAAAAATGCGACACCTTCCAATGGAATTCTGGACGACAAAAGGATTGAGTACTGTTGCGAGTGGGGTGGGCAAGCCTCTCTACCCAGATGCGATAACGCGAGCATGCACGAGACTGGACTTCGCTCGTGTATGCGTGATGATTGATGTTACACAGACATTGAGGAAACATATTATTATAATGACGCCGGATGAAGATGGAGGGGAAACCCCATGCAAGGTAGATGTCGAGTATGAATGGCTTCCCCCAAAATGCACAAAATGCATGACATTGGGACATTCGGCGAAGGAGTGTACGTTGACTAAACCTCAGAAACAGAAAAAACCCCCGGTAAAGGTATATGTGCCAAAAGTCCACACTCCCCCTCCAACAGATCCTGAAGAAAGACAATTGAATCACGAGATTGTAGTTGAGGTGGAAGAAGTTACGAGACAAGAGGAAGGTGCAGATCAGACTGAACATGAAGTCTCCTCACATAATGAGAGGGGTAAGGCAGTGGTTATTTATAATACATTTGATGCTTTGAATTTACTTGACGATACAGATGAGAATACTAGGGGTCCTAACATATGCAGCCCCACTAGTAGTCTTCCATGTTGAATATCGCGATATGGAACGTCCGGGGGCTGAATAAGAGAGACCATCAGCTCGCATTAAAGGACTTTGTCTCTGAATATAGGTTAAATTTTATGGGCATATTAGAAACTCGCGTTCGTATTAACAGTGTCGTGCATATTCAGTCCTTTTTGCTTCCTCATTGAAAATGGTTTGTTGATTATGCATCTGTGGGTAATCTCGTATATGGGTTGCGTGGGATGAGAATGAAGTTGATGTTCATATCCTTGAGGTGGGGAATCAATTTATGCATTGTCGGGTCACTAACAGGGCTGATAGTGAATCTATCATTATCACTGTTGTTTATGGAGCTTCTGAGATTGCAGACCGTCGGAGCTTATGGAATACATTGGATATACTGGCTCGACAGTGCACGAATGATCCGTGGCTAGTGGGAGGCAATTTCAATGCAGTCCGAGATATGAATGAGGTGTGTGGAGCTTCAGGTGATATTAGGATAGCCATAGAAGAATTCAATGCTAGTATTCAGGTGGCCGGGTTATTGCCATTGCCTATGCAGGGAGAATGGTATACAAGTTTGTTTCCCTTTTATACTAACTTGTAGTTATTATTATGCTTAGCAAATTTACAACACAAATGCTTGGGTCTAGACCAACGTTTGTGCCAAGTTTCGTTGAATTCTGAGAACGTTCAAAATTTAGCTCTTTTGCACGTTTTTATTATCAAACCAGAGGTATGTTTCGTTTTGACAACTACCTAACTCTCTCACCTGAATTTATCCCCAGCGTGCAGAATATTTGGAATCATACAGTCATTGGGGTTCCTATGTTTGTGGTAACGCGTAAACTTAAAGCCTTGAAACCAGTCTTCAGACAACAAAGGAGGAAAAAAGGAGATTTGACACTTAATGTTCACCTAGCCAAAGGATTTCTTGACTAGGCACAACACTTGGTGAGCCTAGATAGACAGAATGAGGCTTTTTTACAACTGGAACACTGCTGTCGCCTTGTTTATGTAAAAGCGGTGAAGCTCGAACAAATCATGTTGCAACAACGAGCCAAGATGCAATGGATGAAGGGAGGCGACCAAATCATGTTGCAACAACGAGCCAAGATGCAATGGATGAAGGGAGGCGACCAATGCTCCCGGATTTTCTTTTGTAAAATTGCTTAGAGAAGGGTGGCGAGGAGGATAATGCAGATAAATGATGATAATGGGACCACCCACACGGATTCAGGAGAGATTACCAATGAATTTGTCCGTTACTACCAAAACCTCTTAGGTGGTAACAAACGACAACTACCGATGGATATTCGCTTTCTTAGACCGTGGGCACGACATGTACTTACTATTGAGGAGGCAGGCCAATTAATATTGGCATTCAGCCCGGAAGATGTGAAGCAGGCAGTATTTGACATTGCAGAGGACAAGACCCTGGGACCTGATGGGTTCTCCTCAGGATTCTTTAAAGCAGCCTGGTCAGTAGTGGGACAGGAAGTTACAACGGCTGTACTGGACTTCTTTAGTACCGGGAAACTGCTTAAGCAAGTCAACTCTACACTTTTGGCTCTAATCCCAAAGGTACATACTCCTATGACAGTTGGTGACTTTAGACCTATATCGTGCTGTAATGTATTATACAAAATTATTGCAAAGCTAATTGTCCAACGTTTGAGTATGGTTCTGGACAAGATAATTAGCCCATGTCAGGGAGCATTCATTCCAGGACGTAGCATTGGGGACAATATAATATTGGCACAGGAACTATTCACGGGCTATAACCAGGCGAGACTCCCCCCTCACTGTGCACTAAAAGTTGATATAAGGAAGGCCTATGACACGGTGGAGTGGGATTTCTTGCTAGCGGTCTTGCAGCTATTTGATTTCCCACTTACATTTACAAGATGGATTGAAGAATGTGTAACAACGACTTCATTCTCGATTGGGCTCAATGGAAACCCTCATGGGTTCTTTACAGGAGCTCGAGGTTTAAGACAAGGAGACCCTCTTTCTCCCTATCTCTTTGTTCTTGTAATGGAAGTCCTACATTTGGGATTTTTACAACTCATTGAGCAGGATGGGCAATTCAAATATAATTGGAAATGTAATCCGGCCAAAGTATTCCAATTGGGATTCGCAGATGACCTCCTGCTCTTCAGTAGAGCTGACTTGGCATCAATCAATGTCCTCAAGATGGGTTTGGACAGGTTTGCAGAATGGTCCGGGCTTCGGTTGAATGTTCAAAAGAGCCATGTCATTATCTCCCGCTCAGCGCAAGGATGGAAGAATCAGATTTTAGAAGCTATGGGCTTCTAGGAGGGCGAACTACCAATGAGGTACTTGGGTCTCCCTTTACTCTCTTTTAGATTATCCATATCAGACTGTCAACCACTTTTATTGAAATTTGATGCACGCATTAATGGATGGGAGGGACTTTCATTATCTTATGCTGGACGCATACAGATCATTAATTCTGTATTATCAGCACTGAGCTTGTACTGGGCATCTGCATTTATATTACCAAAGGCTGTTATTAAACAAATTGAGAAACGCCTTAGAACATTTCTGTGGAAAGGCAATTCTACATCAGGTTATGCCAAGGTGGCGTGGAAAGATGTGTGCAAACCGATTATGGAAGGAGGCCAGGGAATTAAGGATATCGGAATCCTTAATCGTGCATTAATGGCAAAGAAGTTATGTGATGTTATCAGATGTGACCGAACATCTATATGGGTTGACTGGTTGCAGCATGGGCGACTACGAGATAACTCTATTTGGACAGTTGACGAGAAGGGAGGATCATGGGGATGGCGCAAGCTGCTCCGGCTCCGCACCTCCATCCAACCTATGACGGAGTTTATTATTGGAGATGGGAGGACTTTTTATTTGTGGAAGGATCCATGGCACCAATTGGGCCCACTTATCTCTAGATTACCACGGGCACCAAGCCTTATTGGAATTGGGATTTCCACCAAGCTCCAAGCAGTCATTGATGAGGGGCAATGGCAGTGGCCTTTTATTTCTGATATGGAATGTATGGAGATCATTTATACTCTGCCTCAGATCCATGGAGGGGAGGATAGGATCAAATGGCGGTTTCCAGAGGGACGACCCACCACACACGCCCTGTATCGGCTATTCTGTCCACTTGGATCGAAAGTAGGTTGGACTTCACTACTTTCGGGTTCCTTGAAGATCCCCCGACATACCTTCATCCTATGGTTAGCCATTCAGGAAAAGCTACCGAAGACAGACAAACCATGGTTAAATCATTTGGGTGGATGCATCCTTTGTGACGATGATACTGCGGAGACACACACTCACTTGTTCTTCCGATGTCGATTCAGTAGAAGATGCCTTGCAGCTGTTCGTCGACAGATCCGATTTGCTTGGCCCAATCGCGAATGGGCAAGAGACGTGGAATGGGCATCGAGGAAGTAGAGGGGAAAACATATTGTTAATGTAGCATATCGAGCATTACTTGGTGCATGCATATATCATATTTGGCGAGAGAGAAATCTAAGACGATTTGAGCAGACCCATCGGCCGGCACATGTATTAGCTTTTTGTATCTTAGATGACATTAGACAGAGGATACTTAGTATTAATCTTTCATGGTCAATTAGTACATATGCGCTATATAAACTGTGGCGCATCCCTTGGCCTGTCGGGGGAGAATCCACATGATTGTTGTACTATTCTTTTTATTAATGAAAATTACATTTACTCAAAAAACTTAACCCAAACATTGGTCTAGACCCAAGCATTTGTCCTGTAAATTTGCTAAGCGTAATAATAACTACAAGTTAGTACAAAAGGGAAACCAACTTGTTTTAATAAAACCGTGCAAAACAGCTAACTTTTGAACGTTCTCAGGATTCGACGAAACTTGATCCAATCGTAGGTCTAGATCCAAGAATATGTGTGGTAAATTTTCTAAGCGTAATAATACCTACAAGTTAGTATAAAAGAGAAACAAACTTGCTTTAATAAAGCCGTGCAAAACAGCTAAATTTTGAACGTTCTCAGAATTCGACGAAACCTGTCTCAAACGTTGGTCTAGACCCAAGCATTTGTGTGGTAAATTTCCTAAGCGTAATAATAACTACAAGTTAGTGTAAAAGGCCAACAAACTTGTTTTAATAATACCGTGCAAAACAGCTAATATTTGAACGTTCTCAGAATTCAACGAAACTTGACCCAATCCCAGGTCTAGACCCAAGCATTTTTATTGGAAAATTGCCAAGCGTAATAATAACTACAAGTTAGTATAGAAAGGAACGAAACTTGTTTCAATAAAACCGTCCAAAACAGCTAACTTTTGAACGTTGTCAAAATTCGACGAAACTTGACCCAATCATTGGTCTAGACCCTAGAATATCTGTGGTAAATTTTCTAAGCGTAATAATAACCAAAAGTTAGTATAAAAGGGAAACAAACTTGTTTTAATAAAACCGTGCAAAACAGCTAAATTTTGAGCGTTCTCAGAATTCGACTATACTTGATCCAAACGTAGGTCTAGACCCAAGAATTTGTGTGTGAAATTTCCTAAGTGTAATAATAACTACAAGTTAATATAAAAGAGAAACAAACTTGTTTTAATAAAACCGTGTAAAACAGCTAACTTATGAACGTTCTCAGAATTCGACGAAACTTTTTTTTTCTGGGGGTAAGTGTAATTTTCATTAAAAAAAAAAAGTGAAGTATAGTACATCAGTGTCCCTCATTAGATCTTGACCCAATCGCAAGTCTAGACCCAAGCATTTGTGTTGTAAATTTGCTAATCGTAATAATAACTACAAGTTAGTATAAAAGGAAAACAAACTTGTTTTAATAAAACCGTGCAAAACAACTAACTTTTGAACGTTCTTAGAATTCGACGAAACTTGACCCAATCGAAGGTCTAGACCTAAGCATTTGTGTTGTAAATTTGCTAATCGTAATAATACTACAAGTTAGTATGAAAGGGAAACAAACTTGATTTAATAAAACTGTGCAAAACAACTAAATTTTAAACGGTTTCAGAATTCGACAAAACTTGACCTAAACGTTGGTCTAGACCAAAGCATTTGTGTTGTAAATTTGCTAAGCGTAATAATAACTACAAGTTAGTCTAAAAGGGAAACAAAATTGTTTTAATAAAACCGTTCAAAACAGCTAAATTTTGAGCGTTCTCAGAATTCGACGAAATTTGACCCAAACGTAGGTCTAGATCCAAGAATTTGTGTGTTAAATTTCTAAACATAATAATAATTACAAGTTAGTATAACAGGGAAACAAACTTACTTTAATAAAACCGTCCAAAACAGCTAAATTTTGAACGTTCTCAGAATTTTACGGAACTTGAACCAAACATAGATCTAGACCCAAGCATTTGTGTTATACATTTGCTAAGCGTTATAATAACAACAAGTTAGTATAAAAGAAAAACAAACTTGCTTTAATAAAACCGTGCAAAACAGCTAAATTTTCAACGTTCTTAGAATTCGACAAAACCTGTCCCAAACGTTGGTCTAGGCCCAAGCATTTGTGTTGTAAATTTGCTAAGCGTAATAATAACTACAAGTTAGTATAAAAGGGAAACAAACATGTTTTAATAAAACCGTGCAAAATAGCTAAATTTTGAGCATTCTCAGAATTCGACGAAAATTGATCCAAACGTAGGTCTAGACCCAAGAATTTGTGTGTTAAATTTCCTAAATGTAATAATAAATACAAGTTAATAGAAAAGGAAAATAAACTTGTTTTAATAAAACCGTGTAAAACAGCTAACTTATGAACGAACGTAGAATTCGACGAAACTTGACCCAATCGCAGGTCTAGACCCAAGCATTTGTGTTGTAAATTTGCTAATCGTAATAATAACAACAGGTTAGTGTAAAAGGAAAACAAACTTGTTTTAATAAACCCATGCAAACCAGCTATATTTTGAACAGTCTCAGAATTCGACGAAACTTGACCCAAACGTTGGTCTAGACCAAAACATCTATGTTGTAATTTGCTAAGCGTAATAATGACTACAAGTTAGTATAAAAGGGAAACAAACTTATTTTAATAAAACCGTGGAAAACAGCTAAATTTTGAGCATTCTCAGAATTCGACGAAACTTGACCCAAACGTAGGTCTAGATCCAAGAATTTGTGTGTTAAGTTTCTAAGTGTAATAATAATTACAAGTTAGTATAAAAGGGAAACAAAATTGCTTTAATAAAACCGTGCATAACAGCTAAATTTTGAACGTTCTCATAATTTTACTAAACTTGACCCAAACGTAGATTTAGACCCAAGCATTTGTGTTATACATTTGCTAAGCGTAATAATAACTACAAGTTAGTATATAAGGGAAACATTATACATTTGCTAAGCGTAATAATAACTACAAGTTAGTATATAAGGGAAACAAACTTGCTTTAATAAAACTGTGCAAAACAGCTAAATTTTGAACGTTCTCAGAATTCAACAAAACTTGTCCCAAACGTTGGTCTAGACCCAAGCATTTGTGTGGTATATTTGCTAAGCATAATAATAACTACAAGTTAGTATAAAAGGGAAACAAACTTGTTTTAATAAAATCGTGCAAAACAGTTAACTTTTGAACGTACACTGAATTCAATGAAACTTGACCCAATCGTTGGTCTAGACCCAAGCATTTGTGTTGCAAATTTTCTAAACGTAATAATAACTACAAGTTAGTATAAAAGGGAAACAAACTTGCTTCAATAAAACCGTGCAAAACAGCTAAATTTTGAACCTTCTCAGAATTCAACGAAACTTAACCCAAACACTGGTCTAGACCCAAGCATTTGTCTTGTGTATTTGCTAAGCGTAATAATAACAACAAGTTAGTACAAAAGGGAAACAAACTTGTTTTAATAAAACCGTGCAAAACAGCTAATTTTGAACGTTCTCAAGATTCGACAAAACTTGATCCAATCATAGGTCTAGACCCAAAAATATGTGTGGTAAATTTTCTAAGCGTAATAATAGCTACAAGTTAGTATAAAAGAGAAACAAACTTGCTTTTATAAAGCCGTGCAAAACAACTAAATTTTGAACGTTTTCAGAATTCGACGTAACCTGTCTCAAACGTTGGTCTAGACCCAAGCATTTGTGTGGTAATTTTTTTTTTTTTTTTGGGTAAGTGTAATTTTCATTAAAGAAAAGAAAATATAGTACAACAGAGTCCCTCTTTAGGCGCTTCCCTCGACAGGCCAAGGGATACGCCACAGTCTATACAAGGCACATGTGCTAATAGATCTAGGAAGCTTAATACTGAATATACGTTGTCGAACATCTTCCACTACGCTCGGGGGTCTCGCCTCGTGCTCAAAACGTCTCAGGTTTCTCTCCCTCCAAATATGGTATACACACGATCCAAGCAGGCATCGGTAGGATATATTGATGATGTGCTTCCCACGCCATTTTCTTGCTCCCCATTCAACATCTCTGACCCAATCCCTATTAGGCCACTGGAATCGTACAATGCACCGAATACTAATGAGGCATCTCCTACTAAATCTGCAGTGAAAAAACAGGTGGTTATGTGACTCCACCATGTCTTCATTGCACAGCACGCAGCACCCAAGATGGGAGAGCCATGGTTTATCCGTCGTTGCGAGCTTCTCCAGGATAGCTAGCCAAAGGATAAACAAATGTCGCGGGATCTTTAAAGAACCCGAAAGTAGTGAAATCCAACCTACTTTCGGTCCTGCTGATATCATAGCCCGATAGAACTCCTGGGTAGTGGGTTTCCCACTCGAACCTTTCCATATAATACGATCTGTACCCCCATGGATCCGAGGCAGCACGTGTGTAATCTCCACACATTCCATGTCTGTGATCAATGGCTAGTGCCAATGGCCCTCAGAGATAACCGAGCTTAACATGGTAGACTCATGCAATCTCAGAGTGTTTGGTCCCCGCGGAAATCTGTCAAGGAGGGGCCCAAGGTGATGCCAGGGATCCTTCCATAAGAAAAAA
>NW_011628134.1:68774-88546 GCF_000512975.1 Sesamum indicum | reverse complement strand
GCAATCGGATCAAGAAACTCAAATTCGGGAGATACTCCAATGTGAAAGGGGATTCCAGCAATGGAGAAAGCTCGACATTTCCCACCACCATTTACGTTATCAAAACTCAGTGGGGATGGCTTTTCTATCTCTTTTTTTCTTTTTTTTTTTTTTTTTTTGCGAATACTACTCTATTTTTCTTCTTTTTTCTTTTTGTTCTTTTTTGTTGGATTTTTCATTTTCTTTTTCTTTTTGTTCTTTTTTTTTGGATTTTCTTTTTGGCGTTCGTATTCTCTTAAGCTTATCTCCCATTGCATCTCTAGAAATCCGTTCTTGTAATCTGAAAAAAAATAGAAGACAAGGCTATACGCTATCTGCACAAACAGAGAGAACTTTGCATTATCAGTGATAACAAAATAAAAAAATAACAAAATAGAAAAATGACATAAACAGGAAAGACACATTCAAAATTTCCTAACCAAACAATAATCAAAAATGAAAAAGGAAGGAAAAAGCAAGCAAGTGTAAATAAACAATTCCATTTTTCCAAAACAGATACTAGTTTAATGATGGAGGAACTTTTGGCTCTAGCAGATTCATTCCCCATGTAAATATGAAACTTACAGTGCTTTTGCATATAAAAATAAATCGCGGATGACCTTAAACCATATTGTCAGAAATTGGTTGAACACTTGCAGAAAAATCATACCATGAATAAATCTATAAGCAAAATTTCATGGTAACCCTATAAGAATACATATTCTTTCTATATGGTCATCAGCAAATATAAAATAGAATATACCGCATGTACGCTATAACATACAGAAGTTCCCACGCTATTAGAAAATGAGTACCGGGTCCATCAATTCTTTGTTCTCACTTCTCACTCTCTATTGACATTATACAACTGTATTTATCCTATGTAATTAGAACAGTGGGATCGATTTCTGTAATAAACATAAATAAATCTCAGTCAAGGGAAGAAAATATATTCAATGTACACCTTCATAGTAATGGCCGAGGGAAACTTGAAAGAGCACTAAATCAGTATAGATTAAGGAAAGGATAATCTCTCCGAGATACATAGACAACTGAAATAAATGTTATGTGAGTACATTTGAACTGCATGCACCTAATGTATATACAGAACAAAATAAGAATATACGGACCTGATGCTTCAAGGGTCCAAACCCCCACCGAGTTCCGCGCACTCCCACCGTCTCTCCTTCATCGAGGCTGCAGAAACCCTTCATATTGGTCAAGGAAGATATATTGACTTCGGAGTCGTAAACCAAAACCAAATCCAAACCCTTTCTGTCGGTCCCCTTCTCTCTGATGTGCGTTTGTTTTGAGGGCTTTTGTTTCCTTTGTATTTTTTGGTAAGAAAAGAAGCGAAAATGGAGGTGAGAGACTGAAAATGGGCGGATGGAGACGGTAAAACGGTGGGAGGAGGAAGATGAGGAGATTTAGAGGGTTTTCAAGAAATCTGTATTTCTTGGAGTGGGAGAGGGTTTTTACAGACATCTGGTTTTGAGAGTTTTGGTGGAGTGGGAGCTGTGATTTCGATTTCTTGCGAGCAGGGGGGGCCTCTTACTTGTATTTTTTAATTATATTTTTTTTCATATAAATTTTAGATTGATGATTAAGTATTATTATTATTATTATTTTGTTTATTAAATTTTGTAAATATGGTTAATTAGTTTCTGAAAATTTTGTTTATTTTTTCTTTTTATTTTTTGTGCATCTTCTATAATTTTTTATTTTAAATCACATGTATATTGGATAACATTTGTTGTTAAATATTTTTTGTTGGGTAATTTTTGGTTAAGATATTATTATCATTGTGCACGCAATTTATAATATACTTTCAATTGAGATGTAAGGTAAATTAAAATTTTCATACATATGAGTACTTGTAATCTGCTTTTCTTTTTTTAAATCTATAATTAACTCATAGAAAACTACATATACATGAATTATAAAATTAAAAAACAAAAGATAATAAGAAAAACATTAAAAAGCAAGTGAAAAAAAGATTTCATACCTACTTGAGTACTTTCTTTTCTTTTTTTTTCATTTCTTGTGGATTTCAAGATCCTATTAACACAAAAATTCAATATATGAATTATAAAACATAATAAGATAATAAAAAAATAAAAATAGAGCGAAAAGAATATTTCATACCTGGTTGAGTTTTGAAAATCCTATTAACACATAAAAAATAACATATACATGAACTATAGAGAAAAATAAGGTAATAAAAAAATATTACAAATCAAGAAAAAGGAAAAACTTCATGCCTGTTTGAGTATTTTTTTTATTTGAATCTGTAAATAATACGAAAAAATAGATATACGTGAAATATAAAATAAAATAAAATAATAAAAAAACATTTAAATTTTCAAGAACAATAAACTTTTCATACCTTTTGATTAGGGTGAAACACCAATACCCCGAAGCAGGAATTAATATGTTGAAAAGCGCAATTAATTAATACTAATCATTTTTAACTTTGTGGAAATTGTCTATGTATTACGTAGTTGATTAATTACAATTTTGGTAACGATATATACTACCTAGGTCAACCAAATCTCAACCTCATCAATTTACCATCTATATTTGGAGAAAGAAACTTAAATTACGTAAACAAAAGTTTAGTGAGGCCATAAGTGGATGCACATAGAAGAAAATAATCATAATTGAAAATTCGATTAAAATACATAAAGTATATCATATTGACTAGCAAGAAATAGTTGAGCATGTGAAGACCACATCAGGCATTGACAAAATCACATGATCACAAATACCATCTTGTGTGTTCCGAAAGACCGTTATCCTCCATATAGGGAGTGACCCCACGATCGCATTGAATAGGCCATGCCTAGGTACATGACAGCTCCAATCACACACAGGCAACCTCCAGCCTGCCCGTGAAATGACACCTAAGTGGGAACTGAATGACAAAGCCTCAATTGGCACCCAATGCTACCCCAACGTGCCTCGCGAATCGTCCAGCCCCAAGCCCATTGACCGCTTAGCAAGAACCACATAAAGAAAATTCATAAACCTAGTTGAAAAAACATATAGAAGATAGACAATTTAAAGACAACATGCATATTTAATATTACGACGAACAGAACGATATCAAGATAATTGAGATATTTTGGATACTCATATGGACTCTAGAGGTGGCTACCAACAGAAGTTCATAATGAATTCCTGAATACCACATAACAATAATAATAGTCACGTTGTTCACTTAGCTCCATAGAGTTCTGGAGGCCCATTCGAATCCAAGTATATAGCCAAATATCATATTCATTTTGTTCATCAATAAACGATTTCAAGAAATATTTACGCTAGTTTATCGCAAGAAAAGACCATTTTTTTATACATATATATAACAATGCACAATTGTCAATAATCAAGGAAGAAGAAATTCTTTTTATTGAAGGAAGCATACTAGACTTCGTATCAAGAATGGCAAAGGAAAAAGAAGATGTACAGTAATTTGTGTACAAAAAACAGCTCAAGTAAAGATCAGAAAAATAACTAATCTACCTAACCTCTAATTAACTAACCCAACTACCTAACGTATACATAAAAGCGCATCACTATAAACACATTTTTATAAGTAAAGAGAATAGTGGACAACAACTTCATACAACTCTTTCTTCTTCAAACTATCAACCCTGTTCAAGCTTCTGCTTCTTCTTCAACTACATAATTCTAAATCTGGCTTCTCTATTTCATCACTCCCCTCACAAGTTGGGCGAGGGACAACTGTAACTAAGACTAACTTTGTGACATCCGTAGAATTTTTCACGTAATTGGGAGAGTAATTGGTAATTATTAGAAATTTAGATGTAATTAGTAAATAAATTATAGATTAAATTTGGGATATAATAAAATTTGAACGGGTTAAATTGGAGTTCGTTAAAATATTTGGGGACAAATTATAGTAATTAAGAAAATTAGGAGGGGTGTGAAAGGTATTTTAGAAAAGTTTAATTAAATAAAATAATAATAATATTATATATAAAATAATATATATACATAACTATATATATAATAATATATATATATCTAAAGTGAAAATAAAAGAGGGTGAGGATGAGAGTGGGGGGCCACCGCCCACCCCACACCTCTCTCCTCTCTCTCATTATATATAATATATATAGGATTTGCATTATGTAACATAATTACATCTTTAGGGAAATTTGCAATCTTTCACTGCGGCGACGAAGAAACAGAGAGGTCAGAATTTATATTTTAATTTTTATTAATTTATATAATTATATTATTCAATTAGTTTGTTTATTAAATATTGATTATATTGAGCGATGTACTATTTAATCGGAGTATTTCATACTTTTGGCTATTTAAATTGATGTTGAATTAAATATCACATTTGCTATAAAAATGATATAGTTGGGTAATTAAAATATTAGATTTCTTAGATTTAATTATTATTATAGTTAATTTACACAATCTGCTTCCTTGTGCTCTTATTGCATTCTCCCAGAAAACAAGGGGGATTCTATTTTCTACGGGTTGGTTAGAACAAAAAAAGAAAAATACCAACACTAATGGGGGTGAACCCAACATTCCATCGGAATGATTAACCAAATATGTAATTCTATGTATTATTGCTTAATTAAATTGTATAGCAACGATAGAAATGTTTCGAAAAGTTATATTTAAAGAATATTATGTTATGAAAGAGAGAAAATGAGGTTTCAGTGGTAATATAATTTACGAATGTTATTAAAAATGATAATTATAAATATATAAGGGGTTTGATTAAGTGAATTCTTATGAATTATTTGGTAAATTAAATATATTGATTATATGTATAACATTCTGTTATAGGACGTGACGACAAAGTAGAGGGTTGAGCAGTCCCTCGTGAATCGAAGTATTTTGGGATTTACGGTAAGTATAGCTAATTGGTTATATATATATATATATGTGTAGTATTGTATATGTTATACATATTAATTTCTTGGATGCGATCGTGGACATGGCTTTATATTATTATACGTGGCTTCCTTATATTGATTAGTTGTGGATTATTTGTTAGATTACACTAATACATGGCTAAATTATTCGCCGAAAATAATACAAGCAGAAAAATCAAGGAAATGGATAGAAGGAATGGCTTCACTATTTTTTCACTGAATTCTCTATCCCATGGATCTGGAAATGGCTGCCAGAGGTAGGAATTACCCTACAGAAAATCCCTTGCATAAAAAGGAGGTTTTGTTTCGAAATTCTGGAACAAGCTAATGCAAATTGATCCCGAGACCAAGAAATACTATGGTCAAGAGATCATCAATGAGATGGAGGGAAAATTACAAGAATATAAAGTTCTTGCAGAAAAGGAAGAAAATCAGGCACCCAATCCTTTTGAGCATATCTCCCAGAGGATTCTGAATAAGAAGGGGGTAATCACTAAAAATCAGATGATTGAGGAATACCTCAAGCAAATGGAAAATGATTTGAAAAAGAATCTTTCGGGAATTGCTTCTCCCATGGAGACCTCAAGCAAAAATGGGGAAAATAAATTTTCTTGTCTCGCTGGGGAAGCTCAAAATCCATTTGAAGAATCTTCTCAAGAAGAATTCCTTGACAATCTTTTTAAAGGAATCCGGGAGACACTTAAAGGAAAATAAAAAATGGACATTTCAGAATCATCTGAAGACAAAGAAGATCCAAGCAGTCGGGATCAGAGTCGGAAGGAAGTAGCTTCTCCAGACTCATGAAGAAATGAACTGACAGCATGGCAAGTCAACAAAAATTGACCGAATGACACGTGTCGAAAATGAGAGGACACTTGGCGAAAATGAGAGGACACTTGGCAGATGGAGGCCATGCGGACGTGCTGAATTATCTTATTTAAATTTTTGCATTCGTTATTTCCATTCTTGTTTCTGTTTTTGTTAGCCTAATGCAAGGCTAAGTTGCTGCTGCTGAATTATCCAAGTATAACAGAGATAGCATGGCTATATAGATGTGTATATATATATATATATAATAATAATAATAATAAAAAGAGTATTTTTCATTACTGATAAACATAAGGAGAAATTGAGGGAACTTAATGATAAGGCTCTCTGGGTCGTCGGTTTAAATTATGGGTATGAATGAGGTCGGCCTTGCCATTGCTGCCCGATTTTGCCAATTTTTGGCGTTGATTTTGGGCTTTAGTGTGGTATTTTCTGACCAAAATTTATACCTATTAGTTTAAACCGACGTAAAAGGTTCCCAACTTAGTCTTTCCTTATGGTACTTGTTTCTCTTTATATTTATCGTAATAAAAAATATTCTTTCTTGCACTCCGCCTACATGGTCGGATTTACCTTTTTACTGTTGTGCATTCCGCCTACATGGTCGGTTCTTCCTACCGCCTCATGGCCGGATTTAAATTTTTATTATTTTCTTCGATCCCCCATGACCTTCGGTCATGGCTATATGGTATCAGCTATATAAACCGTGTAATACATAAAAAAAATTTACAAGTTCTATATGAAAATATGTTTTACAAAGAAAATTATTTACAAGCTCAATTTAATTTTATAAAAAAGTATGTTATATAACTTATATATTTTTATATTAAATTACATGCACAAATATCATAAATTATATTAATTACTTATATGAAAATATATGTTACAAAGTAAATTACTTATATTACCAAATACTTTACATAAAGAATAAATTTAATTTTAGAAAATACTTAAACTAAGCTGCTGAGCTCTTCACATAATATTTTTAAATTTGACTTATTATTTGATTTGAAAATATTGTAATAAATTTGACAGGATATAACTAATAAGGAAATATATATAGAATTCAATCTACGATATGCAGATGTAAATATAAAAAAATTAAATTTTGTTTAAAATTATCTAAAAATTTATTTGATTTAGTCATTATTTTAAAATATAAAACATTATTTATCACAAATTATTAGAAATTTATTTTACAAAAATAATAAATTAATTTTAAATTATACTTAAAATAAGTAGCTTAGCTCTTTTTATTCGAGGATTAAAACTGATGAGGTCCAAATATGTCAAATTGAAATTATTTATTTGTGAAAATATAATTACAAATAAAATTAAAAGATGACACCTAATATATAAATATATCCATAATAATAAATGCATATTTTAATAAATCCATGACCAAAGCAGATAATATTATTGTTTTATTACAAAATAATTAATTCGAATAAATAATTTATTTTACTTATGCTAATTAGATGTTTTCTAAAAATCTACTAATAACATACTCATCACAATGATATAAAAGTATGATTTAATAAATTATAAACATAAATACAAATGTAATACGATCCAGCTTCGATCATTCAATTTAGTACATCGAGTTTACAAATAATTTAATATGATGTCATTTTTATTAAAATAATCAAAATTAGTTCTCTCCGTCTAATTTATTGAAAAGACGGCTTTTCACTTTCACTGGCAGCCAATTTTCAAGCCCAAACATAAGAATTGAAACTATTCTTATAAATAACTATTAAAAAGTAATAAATTAAAGCCCTAAATCGCTTATTCATTTGTCAAGAAAAAATGTAAAAAAAGTATAATTATATTTTAAATAAAGCCACCAAAAGTTTACCCGCCTTCTTAAGATATTTTAAATAAAGCCACCAAAAGTATAATTATAAACACTCAACATAATAATACAAAAATTTAATTTATAAATATTTCTTCTTTCAACGAAAGTTTATTCGAGAGAAACTTTAAAGAATAAATTATTTTCCAGGAACATTTTAATAAACATTTATCACAGATTATTAGAATTTTATTTTACATAAGTAATAAATTAATTTTAAATAATACTTAAATTGAGGCATTCGCATTATATTTTTAAACTTGACACTTTTAAATTAAAATAGCACTAAATCCCATCTCACTTATTTTTCTAACCTTTCATAAATTATACAATTTACTTATATGAAAAATATATGTTACAAAGTAAATTACATAAAGAATAAATTTAATTTTTGATCATACTTAAACTATAAATATATCCATAATAATAAATGCATATTTTAATAAATCCATGACCAAAGCAGATAATATAATAAATTATGGTTGGTCTTAAATATGGATTAATTCAATAACTAAAATTTGCATCTCTTATCCACTAATTAAATAAAGTTTTGCAATTAAATTTCATTCTACTATAGTAAATTATTGTTTTATTAATAATTTATGTCAATACAAAATAATTAATTTGATTAAATAATTTATTTTTACTTATGCTAATCAGATGTTTTGTCTTATAAATTAAGCTTATTAAAAATCTACTAAATAATTTAAGAACCGAATTTACTCTATAACATAAATACTCATCACAATAATATAAAATCATAAACACAAATACAAATATAATACGATTCACCTTCGATCACTTAATTTATAACATCAAGTTTACAAATAATTTAGTACATGCTTTTCATTAAAATTAAAATTCAATTTTCAACTTTTATTTTTAATTATTGGTAACTAGCGTAAATTATTCTTGTATTGGAGAGAAAAATGATGAAGAATTAAAAAACCCTCATATGATAATGTCCCCTTGGTACACTCAACTATTAAAAAGTAATAAATTAAAGCCTTAAATCGCTTACTCATTTGTCAAGAAAAAATGCAAAAAAATATAATTACATTTTAAATAAAGCCACCAAAAATTTACAGCCTTCGTAAGAGAAAATAATAGCAGAAAAATAAAATTATCTATTTTAATAAATTAATTTTAAATTATAATATAGTATTTGTATTTAATAAATTTATACCTATTTATTATTTTCTGAATTTAAATAATAATTTAGTATATTAATAAACTTCGACCATACATCATAATAAATCAAATTTATTTTACAAAAATTTGAAAAAATTACATAAAGAATTAAAATTAACTATAAATTTCATTTGATTTAGTTTCATTTTAAAATATAAAATATTATTTATAAAAAATGATGCGTCAATTAATAAATAAACTTTGACAACAAATTATAATAATAAATAAATTTTATTTTTTAAAATTTGAAATTTAAATAATAAAATTAAATTTTAAATTATAACGGATTTTAATAAACAAATTACTAGAAATTTGTTTTTAGACTTATTATTTGGAAAATAATTTTGATAGATTTCAGAAAATCTCCTGGTCTATTAACCGGATAAATTATACAATTTTCAACTATATTAATAATTAATAAATAACAGTTAAGTAAAACAATATAACAGGGTATAATGAGGAAACCAAATATAAATGGCAAGTCCTTCCAATATAAAGAGAAATTTATCAACAAAATTGAGAACTATTATCTTTATTTCTGTTTAAAATTAACAATAAATTTATTTAAAATATACTAATAAACATTTACCACATATTTTACACTTACATTTGATTTCTTCTTACATTTGATTTCTTCGTAGCAATATAAGATGGTGAATCCTTTCAAATAATTTTTTTGCAAATTAAAAAATAATAATAAAATAAAAAAAAACTAATTTATCCCTAAAATTAACCACATAATAATTATAAATTAACAATACCTGTATTAAATAAAATAGGGATAATGAAACCACATTCACAGACCTAAGAAGGAGCTCATGGAAATACCAAATTGAGCAAAACACAAAATGCAAACCAAGTCTAAAGAAAGAAAATCAAGCGTAATTAAAGATAAAGAAAGAATCTTGAGAGAGGATGGACATAAGTATAATTTTAAATGAAAAGGAGGACCTAAGTATAATTTTAAATATTTTTAGGTAAAAAATATAATTTTACATTTGTACACTAAAATAACAAGTATACTGTAGAGTTATTGGACCCAACTTGCTACCACAACTCTATTTTACATAAATAATAAATTAATTTTAAATTAGTTAAACTCTCCTCACATTTGGTTTACACTAAAAATATAAGTATGAAATTCCCCTCCACTTTTCTTGCACCCTAAAGTTTGTTTTATTAAATAAAATTTCTACTTTTCTTGCACCCTAAAGTTTGTTTTATTAAATAAAATTTCTACAAGGTCAATATTTTACAAAATATATATAAATACTTGACCAAAATTATACCGTGTGAATGCAAACAATAAAACAATATGTAATTTATCCATTTCATGATCTCCCTAATAGGTATAGAATTGGACTGTCCTTTCAATTTTTGATATTGTAATATGTAAAAAATAATTACTAGTTAATAATAAAATAAAATTGAAATAAGTACTTTTCAAATCGAGAAATTTCTAGAAAACACTTTATTAGATTAATAGATATTTATTTACATAAATAATAAACTATTAGTTGAGCACTTCACATTATATTTTTAAATTTCCTTATGCAATTCTTAAAAAAGGTATAAATAATAAGGGATAATTATTATTAAATAAAATTAATTAGTCACTGACCACACAATAATTATGAATAAACAGAATAAATCAATACCTTATAAGGCATTTGAAAAACCTTCATTTGATCACATCCCTGCACTATCCCAAAACACTAGTAGAAAACAAAAATTAGTTACTCATTTGTCAAGAAAAAATATAAATAAAATATAATACATTTTAAGTAAAGCCGACAAAAATTTACCAGCCTCCCCAAGAGAAAATGATAGCATGAATATGTAAATATATTTTAACTAAAGCCACTAAAAACATTTACTGACCTTACCAAGATAAAATAATCGCAGAACTTGTGTATGGTGCTTTTGGAAGATTGCAAGTCCACGAACAGAAGATGTACTCCCAATCAAATACAAGTTTGCAACAATTAGTCATACAACAAAGTAAACAAAAGAACCTCTATCGGGGATAGTTTCCAAGTAGAGTTACTCGTTTGTCTAGAAGGAAGATGTAAACATTTTAAGTAAAGCCATAAAAAGTTTACCAACCTTCCCAAGATAAAATGATAACATGAAAATGCAATATATTTTAAATAAAGCCACAAAATGATCGCAGAACTTACTGCTTTTGAACAAATCGCAAAACTTACTGCTTTTGAACAAATCGCAGAACTTACTGCTTTTGGACAAAGATTTCGAGTCCATCGAATGAAGTGCTTTTGGACAAAGATTTCGAGTCCATCGAATGAAGAGTTACTCCCACTTAAATATGATAAATTAAAAATTGACAGATTATACATACAACAAAATACAAGAGAAAGAACCTCTATTGATTCCTTGCAGCACCACAAATAGATTTAGAGCAATAAGATTCAATATCTCCTCTTTTTATAAGTTATTTCTCTTCATCAATAGCTTTTACGCGATGCAACCCTGAAACTAAAAAGTTGCAATATTCACATATGTTAACTCAGAGAACTCTACCTACAATAAGTGGGAAATATGAGATGTGAGTAGCAGGATCGATGCATCAGGTTTAACGCGTAATCTACGTTAATTCTTACTTAAGCTAGAGGAGCACAATTACATTAATTTGTTATCTAAGTACCACTGAAAATGCATTCCCTCATCCTCTTTCTCCTGCCCAATTTTTAGGGAACCAAAAGAGCCTTAATTGATCCCCTACTCCTTTGTCATTCGACATCAAAAGATAATAATAGACAGAATTCAGAATGTAACAACTAGAAAGAAGAGCACAAAAACAATCATTTTTAAGGGAAATCGGAAAACAGAGATAAGAGGAACATTCTAGTTAATTCACATATTTATACACCATATGTCTGAAAAGTGGTATTAGAATAGCATTCATGGTAATTAAATGAATGAGAACAATGGATCAATCTACATTAATTCACACATTAATTCTTCTCTTGCTATTTTAGAAGAATCAAGTAGATTAAATAATGTGTGAGATAACCTTTCCATAAATCATCCAATTTACAAGCTCAATATATGAAAATATATTTTACAAAGTAAATTACTTATATTACCAAATGCTATAGCAAAAATCCTAAGCAACAAAAGCGAAAAAATAACTTAGGAGCCTTGAAGGCGGTGAAAGGATTCCAAAGGAAGAAGAAAGAAAGAAACACAAATAAAGAAAGATCATACCTCCAATTGATCCCAATTCGACCACTTTTTTGTCAATTTCACCGACAATGAATTTTAGAGTATACTTCCCCATTTCCCACTACTGCATCTCCTCCTTATATTTTTTCATCTCAGCACCTTCGGCTTTTGAAGCAGCTGTCAGCAGCTTCTCTTGCTATTTTAGAAGAATCAAGTAGATTAAATAATGTGTCAAATAAATGAAAAACATGCAAGCACATCCACATATAAACATATTCATATGCAGTTTTTGAGTAATGACTTACTTCTTTCAGTTGTTTCTTTTCCTCCATTAGACGAATTATCTCCTCCTTTGATATTCTCTTTGGTTTCATTGTTTCATATGCCTTCTTTTTCACTTTTGTATAGCATCCATCTTTCTCTTGTCGACTCACGATTTAACCCACAGAATCCATTGTACAGGCTTTGTATTCACATGCCTAAGGAATCATCAATTCAACAATTTAAATAGGATTATAAAATAAACAATGGATCAATTTACATTAATTCACATATTTTAGAATGGTAGGTGATAAGATGACATCAACCCCTATCAATGAAAATTCTCTCTCTTGAATAGCACTCAAAGAAACGTGTCAGAGGCATGTCAAACGAATACAAAAGGATCCAAAAATATCCTAGCTGCCATCAATATATCACCACCCCTCACATATTTCAGTATGGTCACTGAAAAGATGGCAGCAATGTTTCGTGGCGTAGCCAATCTCCTAGAAGGGAAGCTTCTCGGGCAAGCTCCAAAACAACAATACAGCTACGAGGGAATGAATCCACTCAATTATTGGAATAATGAGCATACGGGGAGAACACATATTCTCATAACTTTCATATACTATAAAATCCTTATCAAACTGAATTTCAAGAAATACTAGCACGAGACTCTTTAGAATTATATAATTTCCACGTGTGATAAAGTAAATAATAATGTTTCTACACCAGGCATTACACAAACTCGAAGCCTAGGAAGCAATACATATCTGTGGAGAATTACAGAAAAATAAGTCGAGCTTTTCCATTCCATTTTCGCCTAAATGGCCTACTATACGCAATTCCACCTGTGATGTGCTCAATTGCAACGCTGTTATTATAAGACTAGTTTCCATGAACAAGTGTTTGGGGTGTTCCAACCGCACAAACACACAAAGTGATTCTATTTTTGTTTGAAAAGATAGTTTGATTCAAGCATTATGAGTTACTACGAGTAACTTTGTGGAGGTGATAAACGACTACCAACAACTATGCAAGCCACTTCCTATATTATTAATGAAAACTACTTGTTATAACCAAAATAAATTAACTAAGAGCCATCTCACTTAAACAGCAAACTACAAACCAAGTACCTTGCATGCAGTAGCGGTTGTGTCTTCATCTTGCGAGCACCAAAAAATGTCTTCCAAGCACTCAATTATATGTGCATCAACAGCAACAACTCCAAGTAGGCGAGCGGATGTTGCTTGTTTTTCTTTTACTTTTCTCTTTTGGATATTGCTTTTTTTTTTGTTTCTTTTGCTTCTCTTTTTTTCTTTGAATATATTGCTTTTTTTCTGTTTCTTTTTCTTTTTTTTTTGCGGATATTCCCTTTTTTTTCTGTTTCTTTTTCTTCTTCTTTCTTTCTGTATATTGCTTTTTTCTGTTTTTTTTTTTCCACGTATATTCTTTTTTTCTCCGTTTCTTTTTTCTTCTTTTGTCCATATTGGTTTTCCTCATTTGCTTCCTAGTTCTCTTGTGCTTGTCCCCAAGGCATCTTCAGAAGTCTGTTGAAAAAATACAAGAAAAGTAGAGAGGTCAGTGTAAGACAACCTATCACTTATAAAAAATCGTTGCTGTAGCAGAAATTGTATGGAGCAAACGAAACAGGCAAACTGCAGCATTTCACTTGATTCTGCTGCACATTTTTTGTGCACTAATTCTGTAGAATGAATTTCAGCAGCAACAGAAATCAATTATGCAGAATAATCCATTTAAACATATTGAAGTTCGCAATTCATTTACGCAAAAAAGTTGGAAATATGGAATGTGAGTTGCACAATCGATGCATGAGGTTCAACACATAATCTACGTTAACTGTTACTTAAGCTAGAGCTGCACAATTACATTAATTTGTTATCTAATCCTAGTGACTTACGTATTTCCTTGGAGCTGCACAATTACATTAATTTGTTATCTAATCCTAGTGACTTACGTATTTCCTTGGAAACAGAACTATTTTCAAGGAAGAAGAAAGAAAGAAACACAAATAACGAAAGGTCCTACCTCCAATTGATCCCAATTCAACCACGTTTTTGTCAATTTCATCTACAATGGATTTTAGAGTATATTTCCCCATTTCCCACTTCTGCATCTCCTTCTTATATTTTTTCATCTCAGCACCTTCGGCTTTTGAAGCAGCTGTAAACACCTTCTCTTGCTATTTTAGAGGAATCAAGTAGATAAAATAATGTGTTAGATAAATGAAAAACATGCCCACATATAAACATATTCCATATGCAGTTTTTGAGTAATGCCTTACTTCTTTCAGTTGTTTCTTTTCTTCCATAAGACGAAGTGAGGATTCATATTCTCTTTGGTTTCATTGTTTCATATGCCTTCTTTTACTATTCAGTATACCATCCATCTTTATCTTGTCGACTCAGGATTTGACCCATAGAATCCATTGTACAGGCTTTGTCTTCACATGCCTAAGGAATCACCAATACAGCAATTTAAATAGGGTTATATAATAAACAATGTATCAACCAACATTAATTCACACATTAATTCTTCTCTTCCTATTTTAGAAGAATGAAGTAGATTAAGTAGTGTGTGAGATGAATGAAAAACATGCAAGCACATCCACATATAAACATATTCGAGGGAGACCTCCATACTCAAAAAGCCTTGAAAGATCACTATATTGGCCGTGAATGTCACCCGAAGTAATGACAAAGATAGATAAGATCATGTTCACCACAGTTCTTGTGCACAGATCAGCATGACTCTAAGTTACGACAACTGAAACTGATGGACTGGTGAGGCAAATTGATAGCTAGTTATAGAGTAAATAAACCAGCCAAAGAAAACAAGAGCAACGTAAAAGAAAATTAAGAAAGAAGACAATCAACTAGAAATGTAGAAGACTAAAAGACTGCATTTTCCCTTGCCTTCTCCCCTTTTACGGCTTTAAAAATTGAGATACCAAAATATGGAGACAAGTCAGACATAGGCCAAGCACTTAAGCATTGTAACAAGTATAAAGGGGACTGGCAGGACATGAAAAACTGCTGCAGTTAAGAACATTGGTTTCTGAAGTAGCCTAATTGACTCCAATATTAGTTATATTTACTTCATTTGTAGACACAAATACTTCAGAACTTTGATCCATCCAGAGGACACTTTATCCAAGCATTGGCAATTTAAGTAACAGCCACAAAGATGTGGTAGAGTTGAAACATGTAGTAACTACACATAGGGAACTTGTCCAATGAGGCTTCAACCATAATTTGCTGTTATAATTTGCGACTTCAAGTCTCTTTAAGCTGTACAAATCTTATAGTGAAGTAAGTTAAAACACAACTAAGCCAGTTCATCGAGTAAATTGAATTTGTATCAGGTCGTTATCCCCTTCACTTTCCCACTTCAACCCACCAAACTGATGGAATCAGAGTGAAAACTCCCACAACATTTCAACTTGAGCTCACTATAATGTAGGTTTCATCTATAAAGTATATGCCCTCACTTCCTCCTGTAAATATCTGAAGTTTTAGGAAAATAAAGAATTACAGAAACAATCTCGATTCTCGACACAACTTTTCAGCTATCTCTCTCATTTTTTTAATCAGCTTTCTCTTTTGCTCATTATAAAAGTCTAATCCTTCTTTGCTTTGGAGATCATTAACTAAGTTTCGCATATTACTTCCTGTGAATGTGTGATGCCCAAAGAATATTATGAGTAATTCCTTTGCCTTCTAATTCTATACAAGAAACTGTGCAGGAACTCTGTTGAGTATCAAGCTGTGTCTTCAATCAAGCTTTCACATTTCATCCTGCTTAGAATAGCTCCCTATTCATCATTGACAACCACCTTCATATCAAGAAAAAGCCTCAACCACCAGTATATCACTAATACCCTAAAATGATGCTGCATCACTTGCCTAGGCACATATAATTGCGCGGTCTATTAAATAATAGCAACAAAACTTGTTGTCGAGATAGAGAATACATAATCATAGAGAATGAACCTAAACATTCACGGCCAAAGTCAAAGCCTAAGCCCGTTCAAACATGAAAGATTCTATTGTATGGAACTTTTTCTTAAGAAATTGAAAGATGCCAACGAGCACTACAGATATGTTTTTTCTTGAGTTGCCACTTGCCACAATAATGAAATTAACATTAAAATATTAATTTTCATGACAAAGATCATAACACACAATTAGCAATCTTTTTTTACTAATCATGGAAACTTGCATTTGAGCAAAAACATGACAAGCCAAACAACTCATATTAGCTGAAGTATGCAGTTTTTGGGTAATGAATTACTTCTTTTAGTTCTTTTCTTCCATTAGACGAAGTATCTCCTCCTTTGATATTCTCTTTGGTTTCATTGTTTCATATGCTTTCTTTTTCTCTTTTGTATAGCATCCATCTTTATCTTGTCGAGCTTTCTTTTTCTCTTTTGTATAGCATCCATCTTTATCTTGTCGACTCAGGATTTGACCCACACAATCCATTGTAGAGGCTTTGTCTTCACATGCCTAAGGAATCACCAATACAGCAATTTAAATAGGATTATAAAATAAACAATGGATCAATCCACATTAATTCACATATTTCAGTAGGTAGCTGATAAGATGGCATCAAGCCCTATCAATGAAAATTCTCTCTCTTGAATAGCACTCAAAGAAACGTGTCAGAGGCATGTCAAACGAATACAAAAGGATCCAAAAATATCCTAGCTGCCATCAATATGTCACCACCCCTCACATATTTCAGTATGGTCACTGAAAAGATGGCAGCAAAGTTTCGTGGCGTAGCCAATCTCCTAGAAGGGAAGCTTCTCGGGCAAGCTCCAAAATAACAATATAGCTACGAGGGAATGAATCCACTCAATTATTGGAATAATGAGCATACGGGGAGAACACATATTCTCATAACTTTCATATACTATAAAATCCTTATCAAACTGAATTTCAAGAAATACTAGCACGAGACTCTTTAGATTTATATAATTTCCACGTGTGATAAAGTAAATAATAATGTTTCTACTCCAGGCATTACACAAACTCGAAGCCTAGGAAGCAATACATATCTGTGGAGAATTCAGAAAAATAAGTCGAGCTTTTCCATTCCATTTTGGCCTAAATGGCCTACTATACGCAATTCCACCTGTGATGTGCTCAATTGCAACGCTGTTATTATAAGACTAGTTTCCATGAACAAGTGTCCGGGTGTGCCAACCGCACAAACACACAAAGTGATTCTATTTTTGTTTGAAAAGATAGTTTGATTCAAGCATTATGAGTTACTACGAGTAACTTTGTGGAGGTGATAAACGACTACCAACAACTATGCAAGCCACTTCCTATATTATTAATGAAAACTACTTGTTATAACCAAAATAAATTAACTAAGAGCCATCTCACTTAAACAGCAAACTACAAACCATGTACCTTGCATGCAGTAGCGGTTGTGTCTTCATCTTGCGAGCACCAAAAATTGTCTTCCAAGCACTCAATTGTATGTGCATCAACAGCAACAACTCCAAGTAGGCGAGCGGATGTTGCTTTTTTTTCTTTTACTTTTCTCTTTTGGATATTGCTTTTTTTTTCTTCTTTTGCTTCTCTTTTTTTTTTTGGAATATATTGCTTTTTTTCTGTTTCTTTTTCTTTTTTTTTGCGGATATTCCCTTTTTTTTCTGTTTCTTTTTCTTCTTCTTTCTTTTCTGTATATTGCTTTTTTCTGTTTCGTTTATTTTTTTCCGCGTATATTCTTTTTTCTTCTTTTGTCCATATTGGTTTTCCTCATTTGCTTCCTAGTTCTCTTGTGCTTGTCTCCAAGGCATCTTCAGAAGTTTGTTGAAAAAATACAAGAAAAGTAGAGAGGTCAGTGTAAGACAACCTATCACTTATAAAAAATCGTTGCTGTAGCAGAAATTGTATGGAGCAAACGAAACAGGCAAACTGCAGCATTTCACTTGATTCTGCTGCACATTTTTTGTGCACTAATTCTGTAGAATGAATTTCAGCAGCAACAGAAATCAATTATGCAGAATAATCCATTTAAACATATTGAAGTCCGCAATTCATTTACGCAAAAAAGTTGGAAATATGGAATGTGAGTTGCACAATCGATGCATGAGGTTCAACACGTAATCTACGTTAACTGTTACTTAAGCTAGAGCTGCACAATTACATTAATTTGTTATCTAATCCTAGTGACTTACGGATTTCCTTGGAAACAGAACTATTTTCAAGGAAGAAGAAAGAAAGAAACACAAATAACGAAAGATCCTACCTCCAATTGATCCCAATTCAACCACTTTTTTGTCAATTTCACCTACAATGGATTTTAGAGTATATTTCCCCATTTCCCACTTCTGCATCTCCTTCTTATATTTTTTCATCTCAGCACCTTCGGCTTTTGAAGCAGCTGTAAACACCTTCTCTTGCTATTTTAGAGGAATCAAGTAGATAAAATAATGTGTTAGATAAATGAAAAACATGCAAGCACATCCACATATAAACATATTCATATGCAGTTTTTGAGTAATGACTTACTTCTTTCAGTTGTTTCTTTTCTTCCATAAGACGAAGTGAGGATTCATATTCTCTTTGGTTTCATTGTTTCATATGCCTTCTTTTACTATTCAGTATACCATCCATCTTTATCTTGTCAACTCTGGATTTGACCCACAGAATCCATTGTACAGGCTTTGTCTTCACATGCCTAAGGAATCACCAATACAGCAATTTAAATAGGGTTATATAATAAACAATGTATCAACCAACATTAATTCACACATTAATTCTTCTCTTGCTATTTTAGAAGAATGAAGTAGATTATGTAGTGTGTGAGATGAATGAAAAACATGCAAGCACATCCACATATAAACATATTCGAGGGAGACCTCCATACTCAAAAAGCCTTGAAAGATCATTATATTGGCCGTGAATGTCACCCGAAGTAATGACAAAGATAGATAAGATCATGTTCACCACAGTTCTTGTGCACAGATCAGCATGACTCTAAGTTACGACAACTGAAACTGATGGACTGGTCAGGCAAATTGATAGCTAGTTATAGAGTAAATAAACCAGCAAAAGAAAACAAGAGCAACGTAAAAGAAAATTAAGAAAGAAGACAATCAACCAGATACGTCTTCCCCCAAGATGTGCACTTAAAGTGGATATTAGAAAGGCCTACGACACAGTCGAGTGGGACTTCCTTGCTGCAGTTTTACAGTTCTTCAACTTTCCAACTACATTCATTAGATGGATTGAGGAGTGCATTACGACGGCCTCATTTTCGATTGGCCTCAATGGAAAACCTCACGGGTTTTTTAATGGGGCGAGAGGTCTACGCCAAGGAGACCCTTTATCTCCTTACCTCTTTGTGCTTGTCATGGAAATTCTACATTTGGAATTCTTACAACTTATTGAACAGGACATGCAATTCACCTACCATTGGAAGTGTGAGCCAGCTAGGGTATTCCAATTGGGTTTTGCAGATGATCTCCT